>NC_044993.1:22969842-23199846 GCF_008728515.1 Papio anubis | reverse complement strand
CCGCCTCCCGGGCTTACGCCATTCTCCTGCCTCAGCCTCCCGAGTAGAGGGACCACAGGCGCCCGCCACCTCGCCCGGCTAGTTTTTTGTATTTTTTAGTAGAGACGGGGTTTCACCGTGTTCGCCAGGATGGTCTCGATCTCCTGACCTCGTGATCCACCCGTCTCGGCCTCCCAAAGTGCTGGGATTACAGGCTTGAGCCACCGCGCCCGGCTAATCTTCTTTTTTTTGAGATAAAGTCTTGCTCTGTCACCCAGGCTGGAGTGCGGTGGTGCAATCATGGCTCACTGCAACCTCTGCCTCCTGGGTTGAAGTGATTCTCATGCCTCAGTCTCCCAAATAGCTGGATTAGAGGCATGTGTCACCTTTCTCAGCTAATGCTTTGTATTGTTAGTACAGACAGGGTTTCCCTGTGTTGGTCACAAACTCCTGACATCAAGTGATCCACCTGCCTTGGCCTCCCAAAGTGCTGGGATTACAGGCATGAGCCACCACAGCTGGCCATCTTTCTACTAATCTATTAAAGATTTTCTCGGTGAATTTCTCCAGGCTTTTATGTCCCTGTCTTTGCCTCTGCCTATGCATCATGATCAATTAGTAAATATATAATATGATAGAATAATCATTGGGAATCATTTCATTCCAATTCTAAAATCAATGTCAATCAATGACAAGTGTCTTTATACCTCCTATCAACTCAAAAAAGTATCTTCCCTCATTGGGACAATGCCATGGGGGTAGTGAGCAAATACAGGTGATATATACAAAGAAGATGGCAAAATACATCCTCAAAAGCTAAAGTGTATCCTCATTTTGGAGCTGTATGTGTTGAAGTCCAGCAAATCATAAGATAGAATACTTTTTAATGTATCTTGGCTTTCCAGTACTTTATTTGGGATGAGTTTGGTCCGTGGAAATAGATTATTTCAGCATGTCTTACATTTTGGGTATCACTGAAAAATTTGTGCAGTTTTATGATAAGCATATCCTAAATTTTTCTCATATTTTACTAATTAATTTCTATTCACCTTTCAGTACTTAAGTCAAACTGTACATCCACCAAAGTTCTTTTACTAAGCTTTAGTAAACACTTGGAATCACTGGCTGGGTTGCTAATTATTTTTCTAGTATTCTTTCTCTGCATATCTTAGAATTAGAAATAGTTAAGTTTGGTACTTGGCCAATTGCAATGTTCTGCTAGTTTCCCATGAAAGTGGTTCTGGTGTCCTTAGCTGGGTTAATAACACCTTTTCACAATGTTACTAAATAGCCAGAACAATAGCCTATCATTCACTTATCACACAATATTCCAGGACATCTAAGGCCTTGGAGCTGGTATTGGTTCAGCCATCCCAAGTGTTGTTACTGAATGATGAGAGGTGAGTGCATTTAAGGTATTTTGATCACACAAACAATGTTGTATCTCATGAGAGATGATTAGTTGAGAATATATTCTGCCAATAGATTCAGCTGTGTCTGAGTGTGTCATAAAGTTTCTCATGACTGTCTTTCTTGAATATTAGGTGTAAATAATGCAATATTTGGCCACCATTTTATGCTAATATTCACCTACTTAGATCCTACTGTGATTCTTTAGGTGTCTGATTTTGTAGTGTTCAAACCCCAGTTTTTTTACCTAGAATAGTCAAAACAGTTTTGGTGTTGCAGCCACATCAAGCAAGCAGCAGCGACGTGTATCTCTTCAACATGGATAATCGCCTTAACGATATGTCTCCTGGTTCACAACAACTCAGTAGATATGCTGACCACTGACAATAACAAAATGACCTGTATGGTTCAAAGGTAGAAATTTCAACTCTGTAAAAGAATGAACATAATAAGCATAACCAAAAAATACCTCAATCAACATCAAGCAGATATTATTTACAATGGTGATTAAATGATGTTTGGTGCTTTTTACTAAATCACATATATAGGTACCTTGAAAAAGGTACCTTGAAAAAGTGAAGTGTATTATTCCCCTGTCCTAAGATTGTAGTATGAGGAAAAAAAGGCATTTTCTCCAGCAAAATTTCTCATTAATATGTGTCATCAACTGCTACAATTTCTCCATGTTCTTTCCATTTATTACCTATCTTAAACCAGAATCAGTACCCAAATGAGAGCCTCTTTTTCGAATAGCACAATTGGAACTGCTGTATTTTCCTGTATTGTCTATTCTCAATAAGGAGACAGAGGAAGATGAGGCTGCTTCTATGACTAAAAATCACTACTTACCATGATTTGGCCAATAAGATGGAATTACTCTCTGACTCATTTTACTCTAGAAAATTCACAAAGTTCATAGGCACTGAAAAAGTACTCTGCATGCACACCAGTGCTTATTCTGCCAAGCACAAAATGAGCAGTCCTAGACCACTCCACTTCCAGATAATGGAATAATGTACATGTTGGGAAAAAATAGGGAACTGAAAGATTACATCATCCTCCATGGCTTCATTCCAAGCACTACATTCCCACAACCTTTCCAAAGATATCCTGTTTTCCGCTCCCACATTTAGATGAAGAACAAATTCTTCCATTTACACTAACCAACACTTTTTACCCATATTATGTTTTTATTTCTATTAACAGATATTTGTTTTTTAACCCTAGTTCTCAAAGAAGTGCCTTTTAGACCTTAAAGAATAGCATGCATCTGTTTGATGTAATGCTTTATAGAACATTTAGGATTGCTGGCAGGAAGGAAATGCATTCTTTGTTCTGATAATATATAACTGGGGAGAACAAATTGATGCAAAATACTTTATTCTATACTTTTAAAAACATTCTCTGCTGTTGATTCAAGTAAGCAGTAAACAGAGCCAAAAATGGATTGCATAAGTACTACAGTGAGAATCCATTTGAAGCCACCTGGATTTCTTTATAAAGCTCCTGTAGAGTACAACTCCCTGTTAAATGTGAGAATTTCTCAGGAAATCTTACTCAAATTCAATTTCCTGTTAACAGTCTGTATGGTCTTTTATTACATTAGCAGCATTGGTAGAGGCTAGAGGTATACAGCCTTTCCTGTCCAATGTTACATAACCTGAACATATCTGTGCCTGCTCATTTCAAGTAACTACCCCCAGGGCCTAAGCAGGGGCATCAGTCTTCACATTCCTGCCACTTTCTGAGCAGTAACTATTGATTATCCACATGACTTACTTTAATTCTTCCTTGAAATTTCCACTTGGAATTTTACAATTGTATTAACAATATAAGGATACCCTTGGAATCCAATCATCCAAGGCAGGACTGGCAAACTCTATAATAAATAATTATTTTATTTTGTAAGATTTTCTTGACCCATTAAAATCCAAGAGTATTAAAATAGTTTTGATAACTCCATCAAGAAATGGTCTTGCTTTAAAGTACAATGAAAACTGAAGTCATTTTTAGCCCCGTCTATAGCAGCTATGGATCATCTACTGACCTTGTAAAGAAGATGATATCAGCATCTGTCCTTATGCCTTAATATAGAACAAAGCTATTGATGATGGTCTAAGAGTTCATGTAAATCCAAATATTATCCATCTCTTTTCCCAAATGAACTTCTTCAACTGATGTTTTATCATCTACAGAAAGAATGGCTGCATTATTACATACTGCTTTCTTCCCTTAATTTGAGACACTCATTCATGAATTCAGTTGTGTAGGAGAGGAAAAAATAATTTCCCCTTTATTTTTCTGAAGTTATAATCGAGAGCCCTATTACAAAAGATAGATTAACAAGAGAAAAAAAGTGATAGAAATTAACATGTTATAACTCATGTATACATGGAAGATACCCAGACAAACATGAGTAAATATTAAAGAGGTGGCTTGGAACGCTGGCTTATGCAGCATCATTAACAAAAAACAACATATTGTTATAGACACAGCAAGACACAGAAAAACTACCTTGAGTATCTAGTGAGAAGGCAAATAAATGGGAAAGTGAAGGTACGTAAAAGCTAGTAATAAAGTTTGTGAAATAGATTCATCTGGTGGTGTCTCCAGGCTGATAAATGTTGAAAGCTTTCTATGATGATCAACTTTTGTCCCTTCTCATTAAAAGGAGGAGTCAATTTATATCCTGTGTAAATTTATGTCCTGCTTTTAGGCAAATGGGTGAGGGCACAGAGCTCTTCTTGCATCTGTTTCTTACCAGTTGCCTTCAGCTCAAAAGAATTCTCACGCCAAAGTGGTATATTTTGGATGGCATTATGTGACCCTTTGGGTGCTTGCTCTGCTCTAACTCTAAGACTCAGATCATTCCTTATAAAAGCTATCAGTTTTTCCAGAAGTTTTATCATTTCTCCCAGAAACAGGATGGCAAATTTTTCATGAGTACAATATAGTCTTCCAGAACTACAGCCTGTCGCCTGTTTTGGTGTATGCCATTTCCACTTCATGAATGAGTTCTGATGAGCTGCTTAACATATCAAAATAAATATTTCTAACATTACTAGTAACACAATAGGTACCTTAAGTCTAAAAATTATTTGATATTTCTCAATATTTGCAGCTGTCTACTCTAAAACCACATGAAAAGCTGCTAAATTTTTTTGAGAAAAGTGTATCTTGCTGCAGTGTTAGGTAGCTTGTTCAAAATCCTAGTATTTGCTACTTCTTAGAGAGACTCAAGATTGCACATATCCATATGCCTGGGCTTTCCACTGTATTGTGTGCTTTAATAAGCACTCATATGGCCCCAAACAGTACTACATGGGATGTACTATACTGCACGATTCCAAAGATAGTTTTAATTCCATATTCTGTTTAAATTCATTTCAGGAAATTGGGGGACAAGAGGGTTTTCTTATGAATTGGGTCTAGCAGAAAGTACAGATACAGATATTACAGTAGAATTATAAGATATTATACATTTTTATTTTTAGTTTGGTTTATTTCTGTATGTGATATAACTTTCATGGCCCCTAGAAATATTGTTTTAGTGAATTATTGGGTGGATACCAATATTGTAGCCAGTTTAATTAACCTAGGCTATGATAGGTACTATGACACTTCTCCAACATTTCTTAGCTTTTCACTCTCAGATGGAAATTTTCATAATCTCTTCATTATAATAAATTAATTCCTTTTTGTGGTGGAGAACTCAGGTATCTTTAGGGAAGGAAATGATTATTTCATAACCTACCATTCTATTTATCTAACTTTACCATCATGAGCATTAGTTGTGTTTAAACAGATTGCCTGTTAGGCTTCCTGAAGAGTATTCACCATCTTTGGCATGAACTGCTTTACAATAAACTTTCAGTTTCTATAGGCAAGTCACTATTTTCACATCTAAGAGGAGAATGTTATAAAATTAGTGAGACTTGTGATTATATCAATTATAGTTAGGTATAAACTTTCAAGTTTTTCTTTTTCATAAGATGAATACATGGGCAGGATTAGTCAATTACAAAGATTTCCATTTTAGCATGAGTAATTAAGAAGCAAAAGGCAGACTTGCCTGACATTCAGCTATATACTTACAATCTATTCACACATCAAATACATCTAATTAAGCAATCAGATACAAATTATGCCACCAGAGGGTTGTTGTTCTTTCTCTCTCCCTCCCTCCCTCCCTCCCTCCCTCCCTTCCTTCCTTCCTTCCTTCCTTCCTTCCTTCCTTCCTTCCTCTCTCTTTCTTTCTTTCTTTCCTTTCTTTCTCTCTCTCTCTTTCCTTCCTTCCTTCCCTCCCTCCCTCCCTCTCTCTCTCTCTCTTTCTTTCTTTCTTTCTTTTTCTCTTTCTTTCTTTTCTTTTTCTTTTTTTCTTTCTTCTTTCTTTCTTTATTTCTCTTTTTTCTTTCTTGGATTACAGGTATGAGCCTGCCTGCCTGCCTGCCCGTCTTCCTTCCTTCCTTCCTTCCTTCCTTCCTTCCTTGCTTCCTTCCTCTCTTTCTCTCTTTTGTCTTACTTGCTTGCTTTCCCATCTAAATTATCACCTTAACTCTAATTACTTTTTGTCAGGGCATCACTGTTCACTCCAGGTTCTACTTTTAATCTTCTAAAATGTACCTTGTTCACTGACATATCACAGTATATGATCATCACATACAAACATTCAAAAATTTAAATTTGAATATGTATTTTATTAGTCTATTCTCATGCTGCTGATGAAGACATACCCAATTTACAAAAGAAAGAGGCATAATGGACTTACAATTTCACATGGCTGGGGAAGCCTCACAATCATTTCAGCAGACAAGGAGGAGCAAGTCATGTCTTACATGGATGGTGGCAGGCAAAGAGAGAGAACTTGTGCAGGAGAACTCCTTTTTTGAAAACCATCAGATCTAGTGAGACTTATTCACTGTCACTAGACCAGCATGGGAAAGACCTGCCACCATGATTCAATTATGTCCCACAACACTTGGGAATTCGAGATGAGGTTTGGGTGGGGACACAGCCAAATCATATCATTCCACCACAAATATCATGTCCTCACATTTCAAAACCAATCATGCCTTCCCAACAGTCCCCCAAAGTCTTAACTTATTTCAGCGTTAACTCTAAAGTCAACAGTCCAACATCTCATCTGAGACAAGGCAAGTCCTTTCTGCTTATCAGACTGTAAAGTCAAAAGCAAGTTAGTTACTTCCTAAATACAAGGGGGGTATAGGCATTGGGTAAATACAGTCATTCCAAATGGGAGAAATTGGCCAAAATGAAGGGACTACAAAGCCCATTAAGTCCAAAATCTAGAAGGGCAGTCGAATCTTAAAGCTCCAAAATGATCTTCTTTGACTCCAAGTCTCACATCTGGGTCATGCTGATGCAACAGTTGGGTTCCCATGGTCTTGGGCAGCTCTGCCCCTGTAGCTGTGCATGGTACAGCCTCCCAGTTGGCTGCTTTCATGAGCTGGTATTGTGCCTCTATAACTTCACCAAGTGCACAGTGCAAGCTGTCAGTGGATCTACCATTCTGGGGTCTGCAGAATGGTGGCCCTCTTCTCAAAGCTCCACTAGGCAGTGTCCCAGTGGGACTCTGTGTTGGGGCTCCAATCCACATTTTCCTTCTGCACTGCCCTGGCAGAGGTTCTCTATGAGGGCCCTGACTCTGCAGCAAACTTCTGCCTGGGCAACCAGGTGTTTCCATACATAATTTGAAACCTAGGTGGAGGTTCCCAAACCTCAATTCTTGACTTTTGTGCACTCGCAGGCTTAACACCATGTGAAAGCTGCCAAGGGTTGGGGTTTGCACCCTTTGAAGCCATGGCCTGAGCTGTACCTTGGCCCCTTTCAGCCATAGCTGGAGTGGCTGAGACACAGGGCACCAAGTCCCTAGATTGCACGCAGTAGAGGGAACCTGGGCCAGCCCCACAAAACCATTTTTTCCTCTTAGGTCTCTGGGCCTGTCATGGGAGGGGCTGCCACAAAGGTCTCTGGCATGTCCTGGAGATATTTTCCCCATTGTCTTGGTGATTAACATTCAGCACCTCATTACTTATGCAAATATCTGCAGGTAGCTTGAATTTCTCCTCAGAAAATGGGTTTTTATTTCCTATTGCATTGTCAGCCCGCAAATTTTCTGAATTTTTATGCTGTTTCCCTTCTAAAACTGAATGCCTTTAACAGCATCCGTCACTTCTTGAATGCTTTGCTGCTTAGAAATTTCTTCTGCCAGATACCCTAAATCATCTCTCTCAAGTTCGAAGTCCCACAATTCTCTAGGGCAGGGGGAAAATGCCACTAGTGTCTTTGCTAAAATATAACAAGAGTCACCTTTGCTCCAGTTCCCAACAAGTTCCTCATCTCCATCTGAGACTACCTCAGCCTGGATTTCATTGTCCATATCATTGTCAGCATTTTCGTCAAAGTCATTCAACAAGTCTCTAGGGAGTTCCAAAATTTTTCACATTTTCCTGTTTTCTTCTGAGCCCTTTGAACTGTCTCAACCTCTGCCTGTTACCCCATTCCAAAGTTGCTTCCACATTTTCAGGTATCTTTTCAATAGCACCCCACTCTACTGGTACCAGTTTACTGTATTAGTCCATTCTCATGCTGCTGATAAAGACATACCAAGACTGGGCAATTTACAAAAGAAAGAGGTTTAATGGACTTACAGTTCCACATGGCGGGGGAAGCCTCACAATCATCATGGAAGGAAAGGAGGAGCAAGTCACATCTTATGTGGATGGTGGTAAGCAAAGAGAGCTTGTGCAGGAGAACTCTTCTCTTTAAAAACATCAGATCTCATGAGACTTATTTTTACTATCATGAGAACAGCATGGGAAAACATGACCCCATGATTCAATTACCTCCCACCAGGTCCCTCCCACAACACATGGGAATTCAAGATGAGATTTCAGTGGGGACACAGAAAAACCATATCACGTATGGTTTAAAAATTTAAAGGAAATTTGGTATAATTTAGGCATTTATCAGGGAACATACATCCAAAAGTATTGTTCAAAAAATAAAGTTAAGAAGATAAGCAGTTTTGTCGTAGACTAACTGAAATTCTTGTAATATATTTAATTGTCATTATTGCAAAAGAACATATGTATATTTTATGTTTCAAAGTTTAGGAAGCTGGAGTCAAACTGCATTACTTACTTTCATTTAGAATTACAAACTTTAAGTTGTTACTCATTCAATCTCATTGTCATCTGGATTTTCTGTTAAATAATTTATTTCCTAAAGGTTGCACCACAACAAAGCATCAAAAGTCTTCTAATGCTATTGGATTTTAATGGATCAGGAAAATCTTTGCTAACTAAATGCATTATTATATGGTTAAACCATGTGTATTAACTTTATATACTTAACAAGAGACAGCCAGACCATTTAAACCTTTTTTAAAATTTCCTTTCTCTCAGGCTTGAAGGTTATTTACAAAGAGTGAAATTGCATTAAATTGATTGAATTTACCTACTTTATGGAAGTACTGTACAGAATAATTATGATATTTTTCAAAAAATCATTACCAATGCTAGCCTCTGATCAATTCAGTCCAATTAAGAGGAACAAGAATTTCTGATCACACACTTTAGTGGGTAAAGTGTAATTTATTTCAATTTTAACATCCCTTCCACATTGTAATATTTCTTCAATTTTCATCACTTTAACTTTTTAATTTCTTAATCAATTGTCTAGCACGCATTTTTCCTGTGCATAGATTTCTCTGTCTATATCTAAAGTTTCTATTAAGATTTTAGAATTTCATATGTATTATCATTTATGCACACCACAAACAAAAAAAGGTGAAAATTAACATCTATGGCAAGGTTATTTAGGAAATTATATGTTCCATTTTATAATTAAATAAATATTTTGAAGGAAATTAGAAAAATAAAATTATTTGTGATTAAATTTTCCTGTCATAAAATGTTCTTAATATTTAGATAAATGCAAATTTGCAATATAGACTTCTATGTATTTATACACAGATACATATTAGATAGATATAGATATAAACACACACACACACACATATATATATACACACACACACACACAACCATATAATAGCTTCTACATATACACTGAAAAAATTGTTTCTATCAACTAATATATGACAATTTCCATAGGAGATTATAATACTAACATATCTACTATAGCTGTATCTGTATTTGTATTTATAGCTCCCTACTAATCATTGATATTGTTCATGGTTCTAATATTTGACTCTTTGTAATCTTCTTTCAGTTACAGTTTGAGATAAACACCTAGGACATGTATTTTACTATGGGGAGTAGTAAGTAGAAATATTTCTTTGAACAGACTCTAAGGGAAACTGATGGAGAAAGGAGCACATTGATATGTTAGTATACTACACATATTGACAGACATACTGACCCAATTCAGGTTAATCTTTCGAGATTCAGAGAAAACCAAAGTTTTGAAGTTATTTAAATTTTCAAAAAACAAACCCCTCAGCCAGTCTAGGTATCCAGATACCCATAGGAATACTTGTGGGAACACCTGTAAATTCAGATTTATGACAAGAGTGCTATAAACCAAAAATAAAATTCTAAGCCCCCCGACAAACTGAATGGACCCCCTTTCAGCCAAGGGAGTTCAAAAGTAAACTCAAAAAAATAGTTCAGGCCATGACAGGAAGGGAGTTGGGACATGCCTCATTATACTCTCTTCCATTTTGAATTCAGGCACAAGGGACCAGCATGAACATTTAAAGAGACATCTTAAGAGCAAGAAAATAAATCAGAGCAATAAGATACCAAATTCCAACTTGACTCTAGTATAGCATCACATGACAGATAGCAGGTCCTGAAAGAAATCAAAATAATTTACCTCAAAATATATATTTGAAATGGCCCCGAAAAGCCTCGTGGGCAAATCTACATTCTATAGAAAATCTCCTTCCCTTTCCAGGTCTTTTTCTAATCCAGGAGAGATTAACTAAGAGTCTGGCACCTTTTTGGTCTGATAATAGACCATCTATGATCTTTGAAACTTGCTACCTGGAGGCTTTATCTGCACAATAAGAACCTTGCTCTCCGCAACCACTTATCTTAGCTGACATTCCTTTCTACTGATTCCAGGTCTTTAGATAATACTAATTCTTTCGACCAACTGCCAATCAGAAAATCTTTAAATCTTTTGGGAAGTCAGGGCAGGCAAATCACCTGTGGTCAGGAGTTCAAGACCAGCTTGGTCATCACGGTGAAACCCCATCTCTACTAAAAATACAAAAAACTAGCCGGGCGAGGTGGCAGGTGCCTGTAGTCCCAGCTACTCGGGAGGCTGAGGCAGGAGAATGGCGTAAACCTGGGAGGCGGAGCTTGCAGTGAGCTGAGATCCGGCCACTGTACTCCAGCCTGGGCGGCAGAGCGAGACTCCGTCTCAAAAAAAAAAAAAATAAAGAGTCTCACTCTGTCACCCTGGCTGGAGTGCGGTGGCATAATCACAGCTCACTGCAGCCTCAATGCCCTGGGCTCAAGCAATCCTGCCGCTTCATCTGCTTGAGTAGCTGGGACTAGAGGCAAGCACAATCATGCCCAGCTAATTTTGAAATTTTCTGTAGAGGCGAGGTCTCACTATTTGGCCCAGGCTGGTCTCCAACTCTTGAGCTCAAGCGATCCTCCCACCTTGGCCTCCCAAAGTACTAGGATTATAGGCATGAGGCACTGCATCTGGCCTACAATAAAAATTTAAAAAATTAGCTGGGCATGGTGGCACACGCCTGTAGTCCCAGCTACTCAGGAGTTGACGTGGGAGGATTGCTTGAGTCCAGGAGTTTGAGGCTGCAGTGCGCTATGATCACATGACTGTGCCACAGGCTAGGTGACAGACTGAGACCCTGCCTCTAAAAAAATAAAATAAAGTTATTATTTTGCATTCCTCTCTGAAGGAATGTGCAGGGCCTAAGTGAGGTCTCACACAGAGCCAGGTGCATGGGCTACCAATTCCAACAAAGGAACAGGCCCTGGTCTCTGTCTACCACAGACCTTCTTCCTCTGGAATGGGGGAAGTGGAAAGTAGCCCTTAATGAGGAAGAGAATAGCCTGGCTTCCGTGAGTCTCCACCTTATAGACTCAGCCACGCAGCCCCTGCAGGGCTCAGGTCTGAAACTAAACTACTCTCCAAAGAGACATACTTTTGAGGAATACATACTTTTGATGTTTGGGTCCGGCTTTTTTACTGACGTGCCTGGGGAGGAGCTAGGCACACTGGCTGGCCCTCCCCGACCCTGAGTCCTTGGAGAGCCAGAGGGTCCTCTTGCAGGAGATTCCTAAGTTCAAAAGCAGCTAAGGTCACACACAGGCATAACAATAACAAAAAATACATATGCCACAAATGGAGACATGCTTCTGCAGGGTATTTTTCATAGGCTATGGTACAGGACTGGCAGTATGCCCTCAGCTCAAGCCCTTTCTGGATCTGTTTCTCCTGAAAGACATCCAGATAACAAAGCCAGCTCACCCTAATTCCCAGAGTTGCATTCTTTCACCAGAAACATCTTGAGTTTCTTTTATGTTTCTGGTCACGGGTCTTTAGGGAAACCAAATTCCCACTGAAAACACAAAACCCACACAAATATAAGCTCTCACAAATAATGGTATAAAGTTTGACGACACCTGCAACACCGGGCCTTGACCCTCTGTTTAGTGTAAGGTACTCACAGAAGCTCTCGTGGGCGTGGCTGGCTGCTTGGCAAGGAGTGACTGCAAAGAGAGGGACAAACTGGCCATTAACCAAGGCCTAGAGAAAAACTTCCTCCAAGTACTCCACTAGAGGGCACTATTAACCTAACTCCTAGGTTTTATACTACAAATGCAAAAAATTTTAATTGAGCAGTTTGGCGCATGGTGAAAAAAAATACTCCAAGTAACCAGTTTTGAAGCTCAGGAAGCAAGCAAGGGACAGAAAGGAAAAGGTTGGAAAAAGAAGGAAACAGTTGGAAAAAGAACCATCAAAACCTCCTGCTGACCTGCCTATACCATTGGGCAGATGATAGGTGGACCCAGGACAAATCTAACAATAATCTGGGTTAGAGAAATGTGAAGTTTGCATTCTAAACCGTCGGCTTGGGGAAGTTACTCTCCTCACCTGCAAAATGGGCATCACCTGCCTTTATGTACAGGGCTGTGTGAGGCTACATAAAATAATGGATGGGTGCAGCACACCAACATGGCACATGTATACGTATACAAACCTGCACGTTGTGCACATGTACCCTAGAACTTAAATTAAAAGTAAATAAATAAAAAGAAAGAAATAATGGAAGTGTAGTCAGGTTACTTGGTAAACTGTCAACATAGGAAGTATTATGCCAGAAAACCACATTTCCAAAGAAAGCACTTAAAAGACACGAATCCTACTATTCCTGTAGGAGTCTGCAAGGCAGGCAGGTGATCTGCTAAGGAAAGTGGTCCATCCCCAACTAATCCTAGAAATAGGAGGGAATGAGACCTGGTCCCAACCCCTCTACCACTGCAAGCTCTTTGTGAATCCCCACATGCAGACACCTCCAATCCCACCCTAGGAACTGGCATTTCATATATGAGAAGGCCTCTGTTCTAACCTCACTGGTCTTCTTACCTGTTGCTTCATTAGGAACACCTGCTCATCTTCTGCTGCCAACTCTTTGTCGTGGACCAGCTGTGAAGAAACATACACATGTGTGGCCACAGGCCAAGAATACTCCCAACCACTGTCAAACTTCATGCTGAAAGGAGAGTCTGAGGCTCAGGCTTTGACACAGGTCTGGGGGATCCTTGCTGAGACTGCAGAGTAACATTTTTCTAGCCTGGCACAGACCTCTCCCAAAACCAGCTGTGGCATGTAGCCAACTGGCGTTTTTAAGTCTGGCAGGTTCTAAACAACTCAGGGTCTGCAGGACATCACATGAGGGGATCCAATAACAGTAATCCAGAGGCAACAGCAGCACTGGCAGGACTTAATGGGAAACACCACCAACTCCAGGTGGGCATTCCATCACTCCTGCCCACCAGCCCCGAGCCATTTACATAACACCAGACCTCATTTAAAGATCAACAAGGCCGGGCGGGGTGGCTCAAGCCTGTAATCCCAGCACTTTGGGAGGCCGAGACGGGTGGATCATGAGGTCAGGAGATCGAGACCATCCTGGCTAACACGGTGAAACCCCGTCTCTACTAAAAAATACAAAAAACAAACTAGCCGGGCGAGGTGGCGAGCGCCTGTAGTCCCAGTTACTGGGGAGGCTGAGGCAGAAGAATGGTGTAAACCCAGGAGGCGGAGCTTGCAGTGAGCTGAGATCTGGCCACTGCACTCCAGCCTGGGTGACAGAGCGAGACTCCGTCTCAAAAAAAAGAAAAAATCAACAAAAGGCCCTGGGACTTACTACTCCCCACCAACCCCTACAAACTACACAATGTGTAAGACCTGTTTCTTTATAGTTTTTTGTTTTGTTTTGTTTTTGAGACAGAGTCTCACTCTTGTCGCCCACACTGGAGTACAGTGGCATGATCTCGGCTCACTGCAATCTCCGCCTCCAGGGTTCAAGCAATTCTCCTGCCTCAGCCTCCCAAACTGCTGGTATTACAGGAATGAGCCACCACGCCCCATCTTTATAGGTTTCTTTTTGCATTAAAAAACACCTAAACCCTTTTTCTTTTTTTTTTTTTTTGATATGGAGTCTCGCTCTGTTGCCAGGGTTGGAGTGCAGTGGTGCAATCTGGGCTCACTGCAACCTCTGCCTCCCAGGTTCAAGCGATTCTCATGCCTCAGCCTCCCAAGTAGCTGGGATTACAGGCGCCTGCCACCATACCTGGCTAATTTTTGTATTTTTGGTGGAGACAGGGTTTCGCCATGTTGGCCAGGCTGTCTGAAACTCCTGACCTCATGTGATCTGCCCGCCTTGGCCTCCTAAAGTGCTGGGATTACAGGTGTGAGCCACCACGCCCAGCCCTAAGCCCTTAAAGCAATTGTCTTTGACTACCTTTCTCACGGGAGGTTTCACAATAAAGTCTTCATATGCATCTTCTGGCTTCACGGTTGTAAAATTTTCATGTAAAATAGCTATTTTCTTTTCATTGTCCCAGCCTGCAGGTCTAAAGGCAAAGAGAGAGGGACTGAATTGCTTTTTCTGGGGTTGCCTTAGAGCATACTCAGATCACATTCAGGACTCCTCGGTAGGACCCTTCCCATAAGATATAGTATGTAGTTATTGGGGGCTGTTTGTAGCTTTTGGCAGATGTGCCAAAATACACTGTGGATATAATCCATCAGAACAACATTGCAGGTCCTGCTCCACACGGAGTTCACCGGCCCAAGGTCTAAGGAGCCAGTATGAGATCTGACTCCACAGGCTGCCCCACTCAAAGCATTTAGCACTCTCCCACAACTCCACCTAGAAGAGCAAGGACACAGTGGGGTCCTGTTCAGACCCCACTGTGTGAGAGCAGCACAGAAGGCAGAGCTCGGGATGGGATGGTTTTCTTGGGCTCTGTCATGGCTCCCCTCCTGCAGGTTGTTTCTCTAAGAATTCTTGCAACGGTTATCTTGTGGACTGGTTCATTAACTTTGCTTGCATGGGAAAATGTGTCCTAGAACCAAGTGGCATGCAGGGCCTATGTTTATCCTAGGCCCCAAACCAGAGGAGCACAGTCCTTGAGGTTCCTACACCAGTGCTGGACAGCTCAACATCACAGGTAGGATGGCACCCAAGTTCCATTATGTGAAGCCACAGCCTAGGGTTCCCACCTGAATCCCTTAAAGGTAGCAATGGTAAAATGTCCTGTATGACACACTTTTGAACTCAAGCAGCTCTGAAAGATGGCAACTGACTGATTGTTCTCACAGGCCTTTCATTCTCCATCTGACTTCTACTCCATAGCTCTATAATCAAGAGGGTACTTAGCCAGGGTGCTCCACCCCAACATCTTTGCTGATTTTGCCAGTCAACAGAGAAGTAACCAACAGGACCAAATGTGCAAAGGGATAGGGCATGACTGAGATACTGCCGTGGGCCATGCAGCCTTTGTAAGCTCAGAGATGCTTCTTCATTCCAGACCAGCCCCAAAATCAACCGGTCTCCTTGCTCCTAGAGATGACATGTGATTTGGATACCAAGTGATTCCAAAAACACACCTCTCACTGGGCTTATGCCTTTGGCACCTGCCTGACTACTCTGAACAAGTCTCTAAAATCAGCCCAAGCCTGTAGGTATGCCATCTATGATTAGCCTGAGTGACACTCTCCTTGACTATGCAGGAGGCAACCCAGTTCCCTGACAGCTCCTGGCTTTCGCATTTCCAGCCTCTCACAGACTGCACTCCCCGGCTTCCCCTATTGCAATTCTTTCCAGTCCGCGTGGGATCTACCACTTGTCTTCCAGCATCACCCTCCCACCTTCCCTGCCATACTTCCTCCATAACCCCATCACTGCCCTTCCCTTCTTCAGCTGTGTATGTCCCCTCTACAGTGCCATGTGCGAGGAACACGTATCATTCATTTCTGTGTCCCTTGCAGAGAACCTGAGCACCTAGTGGGTGCTGAGTAAGGTTTCCTGAATGAATAATGTAATTGTTTTTTAAGTCAGGAGGATACTGAAGCCTGAACATCAATCTGGTAACACAATTCCTGTCAGAGACCACAGCTTCACATTTATGCATCCAGCAACACTATTATTCTCCAGTGAGAGAAAGACACCAGGTTGGGAAAACAGGTATCCAAGTCTCTATCGAGGACAATCAACTCCAGTGGCTCCCAAAATGTGAAATGCCAGAAACACAGTAAGCACTTAGTATAGCCAAAGCCCATGCTGACAGAGATGCTGAGAGGATGTTTGCAACCATCCCTGCCAACACACAGATAAAGCAGGCGTTTTAACAGAAGACATTCAGGATCCCCCAAGCACAATTCCCTATATTCCCTCCCCAGCCAGTATTTTACCAGAGTTGACAGTGAGTGCCAAAAATGGCTAGCTTAGGTTTTGGCAACTTGCTCTTGATGAAGAAAGGCAGCACCCCTGACCACACCACCCACTTCCCTCAGGCAAATGCCTCATAATTCGGAAAGGAGCAGAGAGAGAAGGTGCAGTGAGAGAGCTGGCTATAGAAGACACAGACAGAAGGCACCTTCCTTGAAGGGGTAAAATGTAAAAAGCAAATGTACTGTAAAAAGAAGAGTTTCAAAGCATCATCTCAAAATAACTCACATAAAAACGGCATCCTTTTCCACAACTAAGGCAGGTGTGGTGAAGTGGAAACCGTATGTTTTATGAACAATATACTTATACAACAAGTCGAGGTTTTTCTCTTCTTTCACTGATGTGTAAATCAAGGCAGCTCCATCTAATCAATCTGCTTAAGAAAAATCAATTCACTGCAGGAGGAGACAAAATCAAACACATATAACCTCAAAGTACTACTCATAGGTTGATCAGTTTTTAATCAATACATGAGTAACAGAAAGCGTTACAATTTTAAAAACTAAAACGCTTATAGTATTACATATGCATATTGCAAACTGGTAAAAAATAATAAATAAATAAGTAAAAAGGTCATAGTAGCAGATGAACCAAGTCAAAAGCATAAAGCTATGTTGATGCTAGTGGGCTGTGCAGTTTATTTTTTAACATGTAAATTGTTGTCTTGATCCCACAAATTACTCCCTGAGAAGTCAAGTACTGGCTCTGTGGTTAGCCCAGGAAAACACTCTCAGAATATCAAGGTACACAGATTCCTTCCCAGGCAGATGCTTACATGAGACCAAATTTATCACTAACCCCATTTTTTGAGGGATGGGTGCCAAAAGGTTAATGGGCCATCCCAAAAAAGGTGGCAGGAACTCATCTCTCACCTCCACCCCAGGGTGTGGAACCATGGCACCAGCTGCTATTGGCCTTTTACAGTAACAGGACTCAAAAGACTGCAGACACTACCACCTCTCTAACATGCACAGCACGAAACACAAACATATGGGAAACACCAGTGGCCTATAAAACAATATCCTGTTAGGTAATTGACCTTTTCTACATAAAAGCAAAGTTTAAAAATATTTCTGCCGGGCGCGGTGGCTCAAGCCTGTAATCCCAGCACTTTGGGAGGCCGAGACGGGCGGATCACGAGGTCAGGAGATCGAGACCATCCTGGCTAACACAGTGAAACCCCGTCTCTACTAAAAAATACAAAAAAAACTAGCCGGGCGAGGTGGCGGGCGCCTGTAGTCCCAGCTACTCGGGAGGCTGAGGCAGGAGAATGGCGTAAACCCGGGAGGCGGAGCTTGCAGTGAGCTGAGATCCGGCCACTGCACTCCAGCCTGGGCGACAGAGTAAGACTCCGTCTCAAAAATAAAAATAAAAAATAAAAAAAAACAGGAAAAGGAAAAAAATGTTAATTCTTTTAAAAGAGGAGGAATGGGCCAGGTGTGGTGGCCCAGGTGTTGAACCTGTAATCCCAGCACTTTGGGAGGCCGAGGCAAGTGGATCATGAGGTCAGGACATCCAGACCATCCTTGCTAACACGGTGAAACCCCGTCTCTACTAAAAATACAAAAAATTAAACAGTTAGCAAGTCGTGGTGATGTTCACTTATAGTCTCAGCTACTTGAGAGTCTGATGTGAGAGAATTGCTTGAGCCGAGAAAGCAGAGATTGTGGTGAGCCGAGATCAAGCCACTGCACTCTAGACTGATCACAGAGCCAGACCCTGTCTCAAAAATAAAAACAGGAGCCGGGCGCGGTGGCTCAAGCCTGTAATCCCAGCACTTTGGGAGGCCGAGACGGGCGGATCACGAGGTCAGGAGATCGAGACCATCCTGGCTAACACAGTGAAACCCCGTCCCTACTAAAAATTAAAAAAAAGGCCGGGCGCGGTGGCTCAAGCCTGTAATCCCAGCACTTTGGGAAGCCAAGACGGGCGGATCACGAGGTCAGGAGATCCAGACCATCCTGGCTAACACAGTGAAACCCCGTCTCTACTAAAAATACAAAAACTTAGCTGGGCGAGGTGGCAGGCGCCTGTAGTCCCAGCTACTCGGGAGGCTGAGGGAGGAGAATGGCGTAAACCCGGGAGGCGGAGCTTGCAGTGAGCTGAGATCCGGCCACTGCACTCCAGCCTGGGTGACAGAGCGAGACTCCATCTCAAAAAAAAAAAAAAAAAAAAAATTAGCTGGGCATGGTGGCAGGCACCTGTAGTCCCAGCTACTCGGGAGGCTGAGGCAGGAGAATAGCGTGAATCCAGGAGGCGGAGCTTGCAGTGAGCCAAGATTGTGCCACTGCACTCCAGCCTGGGTGACAGAGCAAGACTCCGTCTCAAAACAAAAAAATATTTCTAAGACAGTATGATAAAAGTAATTTGATGATAAAATGATCACATTAAATTCTTAATATGAAGGCTTATCAAATGCACAGCATTAATAAAAGTGGGCGGAGGCGGTGGCTCACGCCTGTAATCCCAGCACTTTGGGAGGCCGAGGCGGGCAGATCACTTGAGGTCAGGAATTCGAGAACAGCCTGGCCAACATGCTAAAACCCTATCTCTACTAAAAATACAAAAATTATCCAGATGGCCGGGCGTGGTGGCTCAAGCTGTAATCCCAGCATTTTGAGGCAGCCGAGGTGGGTGGATCACATGAAGTCAGGAGTTCAAGACTAGCCTGGCCAACATAGTGAAACCCCATCTCTACTAAAAGTACAAAAATTAGTCAGGTGTGGTGGCTCATACCTGTAATCCCAGCTACTCGGGAGGCTGAGGCAGGAGAATCACTTGAACCTAGGAGATGGAGGTTGCAGTGAGCTGAGATCATGCCATTGCACTCCAGCTTGGATGACAAGAGTGAAGCTCTGTCTCAAAACAAACAAAAAATCTGGATGTGGTGGTGCACAACTGTAGTCCCAGGTACTCAAGAGGCTGAGGCAGGAGGACTGCTTGAACCCAGGAGCACAAGGATGCAGAGAGCTAAGATTGCACCACTGCACTCCAGCCTGGGTGACAGCGCAGACTTCGTCTTAGAAAAACAATTAAAAAATACGCCAAGCGCAGTGGCTAACAGCTATAATCCCAGCACTTTGGGAGACTGAGGTGGGTGGATCACTTGAGGTCAGGAATTTGAGACTAGCCTGGCCAAAGTGGTGAAACACTGTCTTAAAACAAACAAACAAACAAACAAATGCATGATAAAAGGTAGACACAAGTTAATAAACTTAAAACTCCAACACAGTAAAACATAAACCTACTAAAAAGATACATACAAAACTCTCTGGCAGAACACTATTTTGAGTTCGGGAGGTGCTTTATCTCTTTGAAGATGCCCCACTTGGAAGAAAGCCTGTGACCCAGGCCCCACACAGCGCCCAAAGGATACACTGAAGGCAGAACCTCCGCAGGTGTGACTGGATAAAGTCCAAATGCTCATCCCTGTAATCGTGCTCCTTTTCCAAGACACTCACCGCATCACACTGCAGGGAAGACAGACAGAGTCACCTTTTTGCCTCATTGCCTGCTGATGATGGGAACACCGCATTCTTCAGAAATAAAGTATTGTGGCTCCAAAGAAGAAAGCCATAGCTCAGGGTCCAAGCATTAATTAGAGAAGAGTAAAAAAGAACTGGAGATTTTTCTCGTTCATCTTGGGCCTCAGTTTTTTTTTATCCGTAGAGTGAAGATGTAATAGGCCTGATCACCTAATAGTTTGTTCTAAACATCAAACAAGTTCCCATCAGGAGACAGGCCCAGTGCACACAGTTGTGCACTCCAACTCCACAGGGCTCCATTCTCAAGAACAGGATGAGAATGGCACACTATAATTGGGTAACATGATGGCTCTGACTGGAAATAAAGTACTTTTAAAACCCCAAATGTGGCCAAGCGTGGTGGCTTATGCTTGTAATTCCAGCACTCTGGGAGGTCAAGGCAGGCAGATCACCTGAGGTTGGGAGTTTGAGACCAGCCTGACCAACATGGAGAAACCCCCATCTCTAATAAAAATACAAAATTAACCGGGCGTGATGGCAGGCACCCGTAATCCCAGCTACTGAGGAGGCTGAAGCAGGAGAATCACTTGAACTGGGAAGGCAGAAGTTGCAGTGAGCCGAGATGGCACCACTGCACTCTGCCTGGGCAACAAGAGCGAAACTCCATCTCAAAAAAAAAAAAAGTTTTAAAACCTATTGTTTTTCCTCATATAAGAGATACAACTTTATTTCTCTATGACTGAACTTAGTTTTTTTTTTTTCTTTTTGTTTTTTTTGAGACATAGTCTCACTCTGTCGCCCAGGATGGAGTGCAGTGGCGCCACCTCAGCTCACTGTAACCTCAGCCTCCCAGCTCAAGCAATTCTCCTGCCTCAGCCCGAGTAGCTGGGATTTACAGGTGCCTGCCACCAAGCTCGGCTAATTTTTGTATTTTAGTAGAGACAGAGTTTCACCATGTTGGCCAGACTAGTCTTGAACGCCTGACCTCAAATGATCCACCCACTTGAGCCTCCCAAAGTGCTGGGATTACGTGAGCCACCATGCCTGGCATGACTGAACTTAATTTCTATTCCTACCTCATCATTCTATTTTTCCACCATCAGTTTGGACCACATCAACTGATTTAAACAGACTTAAGAAACCTGCTGTGAGTTCTTTTTTTTTTAATTTATTTTTTTTGAGACGGAGTGTTGCTCTATCACCCAGGCTGGAGTGCGGTGGTGTGATCTCGGCTCACTGCAAGCTCTGCCTCCTCAGTTCACGCCATTCTCCTGCCTCAGCCTCCCAAGTAGCTGGGACTACAGGCGCCCACCACCATGCCTGGCTAATTTTTTGTATTTTTAGTAGAGATGGGGTTTCACTGTTAGCCAGGATGGTGTCCATCTCCTGACCTCGTGATCCGCCCCCTCAGCCTCCCAAAGTGCTGAGATTACAGGTGTGAGCCACTGCAACTGGCCAACTGCTGTGAGTTCTAAGTTTGAAAGTCAACAGTGCTTCAGAGACATTAACCCTAGGCCATGAGTAAACTGACTAGTCATGTTTCCTGCATTTAAATTTTCAATTTACATGATCATTTTTTCTGTCTTGACATATTCAATGTACCTGAATGAATCCCAAATAAGCCCAACTCTCCCTTGGGAAAAAAATCTCAATAGTTCCTCAAACTTTCTTGCAGATGGTGACTGTTCACTACCCAAACCCAGCCAAGCCAACAACCCCCTGGCACACACCTTTGTGCACACCACCAACACCGGGATCCCCAGGTTATGAGTCAGCACATTGTCACCCAGAGGCAGGGCAACATTTTCTTCATCGGAGCCTGAGGTCAGAGGTCCTCTCCTCTGTGGTGAACCTTGACAACCTTCTTCAGGTTCCATATAGTCTTGAAAATCTTTCACAACTGGGGGAAAAAGGGAAAAGAAATTACATGCACATAAATAAAAATACATGTTAGCTTTAGAACACTGAAAAGAAGGCAGTAACAAGCACAAAACACACATGCAGTTGTGTGTGACAAACTTCCTAGTCACATCCAACTGCAAAATCAAGGATTTGGGGATGGTGATACAAAATGCTGATTCTGACATATTCAGTGTGAGCTTTATAACATCAGGGCAGCAAAGACATTCCCCTGGGCATCTTTAATTGCACCAAACTCCTGAACAGGTTTTTTTTCTCCTTTTTTTTGAGACAAAGTCTGGCTCTGTTGCCCAGGCTGAAGTGCAGTGTGGAGAGATACCACCATCTTGTGAGCTCAAGTGATCTTCCCACTTCAGCTTCCCAAGTAGCTGGGACTAAAGGCATGTGCCACCACGTCCAGCTAATTTTTAAATTTTTGTAGAAGTGGGATCTTCTTATGTTGCCAGGTTGGTCTCAAACTCTTGGGCTCCAGAGATCCTGCTATCTCGGCTTTCCAAAGTGCTGGGATTATGGGATTACAGGCTTGAGCCACCATGTCTGGCCCTTAAACACGTTTTTAAAAAATTCTAAGGTTTCAATAGTTCTTACCATGAAGAAAGCCACTTTTCTTATGTATCTTACATTTTCAAAATACCAGAAGAGTTGAACTGTGTTACTTCAACATAGCCAACCATTAGAAACAGCTATAACTTACAATACACATCACAGTCCATTAGAAACGCTTAATAAACTGGGCACAGTTGGCTCATGCCTGTAATCCCAGCACTTTGGGAGGCTGAGGTGGGTGGTTCACCTGAGGTCAGGAGTTCGAGACCAGCCTGGCCAACATGGCAAAACCCCATCTGTACTAAAAATACAAAAATTAGCTGGGGGTGATAGTGCACCTATAGTCCCAGCTACTTGGGGACTCGTGCTAAGGCACGAGAATAGCCTAAACCTGGGAGGTGGAGATTGCTCTTGCGCCACTGTACTCCAGTCTGGGCAACAAAGTAAGACTATATATAAAAAAAAAAAAAGGCCGGGCGCGGTGGCTCACGCCTGTAATCCCAGCACTTTGGGAGGCCGAGATGGGCGGATGACGAGGTCAGGAGATCGAGACCATCCTAACACGGTGAAACCCCGTCTCTACTAAAAATACAAAAATTAGCCGGGCGCGGTGGCGGACGCCTATAGTCCCAGCCACACGGGAGGCTGAGGCAGGAGAATGGCGTGAACCCGGGAGGCGGAGCTTGCAGTGAGTGGAGATTGCGCCACCACACTCCAGCCTGGGCGACAGAGCGAGACTCCGTCTCAAAAAAAAAAAAAAGCTTCCATCCTGGCCAACATGGTGAAACCCCGTCTCTGCTAAAAATACAAAAATTAGCTGGGTGTGGTAGCACGTGCCTGTAATCCCAGCTACTCGGGAGGCTGAGGCAGGAGACTCACTTGAACTAGGGAGTTGGAGATTGCAGTGAGCCGAGATCACACCACTGCACTCCAGCCTGATGACACAGTGAGTCTCCGTCTCAAAAAAAAAAAAAAAAAAAAGGTTAATGAAACAATTCGAATTTTATTAAGAACATGCTGTTTCCACACAGCTGAAGTCTGTCAGCACTAAGTAACCAGGCTGGTCTTGCCCAGCACCAGATGTAATTCCTTATTATCCTCACTCTTGTGAACTCAGTCTTATCTTCTGGGGATCCCAAGTCACTTGTGCAGTGTTCATGGCCTATTCCTGCCTAACACAAGAAAGGGTCAGTGGTACAACATCCACTTATTGGCATACAATGTTCACTAATCCAGCTAAGGAAGGCCATTAAGGTGACAATGGTCCAAGCCTCAGTTAAGCCAAGTGACCACAAAGTCCACAGCTCTGCACTTTTATGTGGGCACTTCAAGACTCTCATGTTGGGCCAGAGAACAAAAAATGCAACAGTTAAAGCTACCTTGAGACAGAGAAGAAAACAGGTCAGCTCTATCCTTCTAAGTCCAGTTAGACTGAAGGATCAAAAGCCTTTTACTCTCACCAACATGCTAAGTAAATTAAAATAACAGGACTGAAGTGGACCTAGAGAAAGGTCCTACCTACTTCTCTTTACCCACAGAACAGGTTTCAAACATGTCCCCTGCTGTGAAATACCATCTCACCATCTGGAGAGAAATTGTTAACACTGCAGTATGTGTATACCCAAGAAAAAATGCACGTTTTACTATCCAACTTACATCGTCCTTCCTCTTTTTAATACTGCCTTTTCACTCATGTTATGTACATTTGCTCTGCCTTCTAAATTGCTTTCTAAAATGCTAAGTTGGCCAGGCACAGTGGCTCAATGCCTATAACCCCAGCAGTTTGGGAAGCTGAAGTGGGCCAGTTGGTTGAGCCCAAGAGTTCGAGACCAGCCTGGGCAACATGGCGAAACCATGAGTTTCTATTTACAAAGATTTGAGGTTACTATTATATGAGCTTCTGAAATTATCTGAGAGCTCTTTGTCTTTCATATCATAGTGAGCAAACTGAAAACTAACTGATTAAACCCTACAGTGCAGATGTGATATTTCATCTCTACAGCATCTCTTTAATTAAGCTCATTCATATAACTTCACTGTCAGGCTGAGCACGGTGGCTTATGTCTGTAATCCCAGCACTTTGGCAGGCTGAGGTGGGTGGATCATGAGGTCAGGAGTTCAAGACCAGCCTGGCCAACATGGTGAAACTTTGTCTCTACTAAAAATAAAAAAATTAGCCAGGCATGGTGGCAGGAACCTGTAATCCCAGCTACTTGGGAGGCTGAGGCAGGAGAATCACTTGAACCCAGGAGGAGGAGGCTGCAGTGAGCCAAAATCGTGCCATTGCACTCTAGGCTGGGTGACAGTGAGACTGTGTCTCAGAACACACACACACAAACACTTCACTGTCAATATAAATAATCTAGTCAAGTGACCTTTACTCCATTTTGGACAAAAAGAGAGAAGAACTCAACGTGGTTGTTGAAGGGTCTTTAAAGGAATCAAATATTCTCACATTTTTCTCTCTAAAAGCACTTTTAACAAATCTTCAAATCAATAAAATATACAATGGCTTAACTGGGCAAGATCTAATGCCCCAAGATCTCATGAGGCACTCAACTAGGGCTTTCCAGACAGTGAGCAGCACAGAGCCTAGAAAGGCTCACAGGTGAGCTAAGCTATGGTGGGAAGGTGGAGGCAGGCAGCTCAGACAGCTGGCTCTACAAACCTCCACCCCATTACCTCTGTAATGCACTGTAAACTTTTGAAAGTTTAAAGTAAACTCTGAAAAGTGCACTGTAAACTTTTCTGCTGTACTTTACCTGTGCCATGAGGAGCAAATAGTTCAGAAGCCCTAGGTTAGATTATTCACACTCTAGAGGACTGACTTAATTGTGGCTGCCCAACAACAGTAGGAAATTCATATTTTTAAATAACTTAGCATTTTATTTTATTTAATTTTTTTTTGAGACAGGGTCTTGGCTCTGTTGCCCAGGCTGCAGGGCAGTGGCACCATCATGGCTCACTGCAGCCTCGACCTGCTGGGCTCACTCAATTTGTCTGCCTCTGAGTAGCTGGGACTACAGGTGTGCACCACCATGACTGGCTAATTTTTTGTACAGACAAGGTTTCGCCATGTTGCCCAGGCTGGTCTCGAACTCTTGGGCTCAACCAACTGGCCCACTTCAGCTTCCCAAACTGCTGGGGTTATAGGCATTGAGCCACTGTGCCTGGCCAACTTAGCATTTTAGAAAGCAATTTAGAAGGCAGAGCAAATGTACATAACATGAGTGAAAAGGCAGTATTAAAAAGAGGAAGGACAATGTAAGTTGGATAGTAAAACGTGCATTTTTTCTTGGGTATACACATACTGCAGTGTTAACAATTTCTCTCCAGATGGTGAGATGGTATTTCACAGCAGGGGACATCAGCCCACCTGGGGCTTCCCTTTGCAATCAGATGGGAGTGGGTACAAGAAGATCAAAGAGTATCTTCACTGCTGCTGCTGCTTCTCTCTCAACTTTTCTCTCCTACCTCATTTATTGGTTCCAGAGTCCTGAGAAGACCCCATAGTCCTACATAAGCACAAGAAAAGCCACAGATATAAAACAAGAAGACTGAAGTACAAAAAAGCACCACCTTCTGGTGGCTATTCCCTCTCACTCAGATGATCCCTGCAGCCAAACAGCTGCCACACATACAAACCCACGGGGAACCTAACCCTAAAAGAGACTGGCCAGCCATGGAGCCGCTTTCCAAAATCAAAGACTGGAGACTGGTGTTGGACTGGAAACTAGGTTGAATAACAGCATTCCATACAATATCTAGAGTCCAATTAATCTGGAAAGGAAGAGTTCTCTGGGCAAGAGGATAGCCAACTGCTTTATTAAAATGTAACCTAAACCCAGTACTAACAAAGCCTCCTCCAACATACAACACAAAGACGTGGCTACCATTCCAAACATCTGAGAAGGGGTGGTGACAGCAGAGAGGCCAATGGAAAGCCAACCAGAGTCATGAGACATGGTTCCAGCAATTGCTAGCTGCCCTACGGTGTCCTCTCTCCTCTTCCTCCTTATAACCAAACTGAACTGGTATTTAGAACACATGGCAACCCAAAGTAAAGATTACACATCCCAGCCTCCTTAAAAGGCAGCAGCCCCTGCAGCCCTGCATTCCTCTTCCTCCATCCTGCTGACTGGAACACGGATGTGAAGGCTAGAGCTCTGTCAGGAGGAAGTGAACCACACCCTAGAAATGACAAAGCAGTAAGTACAAAGGAGCAAGGTCCTCCAGCTGTCTTCCCAGGGCTACTCTCCAGTCCTCAACTACCTACAACTCTAGGTTTCATTTACAGGAGAGAACAGCCCTCAGTCTTGTTTAAGCCATTATGTTAGCTCAGGTTTTATGTCACATGCAGCTGAATCTAATCCTAAGTAACAGCCATCAATGACTAAACCACAAAATAAATTCAGTGTTTCAAGGAAATTTAAGCTCCCCAGGGGGAGGCATTTTATTTACTGTGTCTCCAGCACCTAGAACAGTAGCCGGTACCTGGTATAGTATAGGGCAGACGCTTTCCCTATCTGGGAAAAAACAATATCCTTGGCTCAATCTCTCTCTTTTCTGTCTTAACAAATCTCTACAAGGTTATCACTCTAAGAAAACAGCTTCAGAGAACTGAAGTCGCCAGTGCATTAGCCCACTCATCTGGGTACAAAGCTGTCTGTGCAGTGGATGAAAGCAGGTCTTCAGACTCAGAACTATTCAGAGAAGTTGTCCTTAAGGGCTCTATTTCAGAGAAAAAGACGCATTATCTAGAAAGGTCAGTGGTTGAAGACACATGAGCTGAGCTGCATAACAATCACAGTAGTACACATGCGGGTGACTAGGGAAATATACACATGCACAACAAGCCGAAGAATGAAATGTTAAACTCACTGTTTTAGCCAACATGGGACAGAAGCAAGATGAAGGACAGGATAGAAAACACACTGCGAGAAATTTGATTTAAGAAGCACATCAAAATTTCTGAACCATTGCGCCACTAAGTGTGAAGATCCTGAGTGCCATACCCCAGAAGCCCTCATTAATTCACTAGAGGGGGTGATGTCATCCTGTGGAAATATGCCAGGCTGGGTGAAGCTTGCCCTGGCCAGGACGGCTGCTGCTGCTGCTGCCATGGCTCTAGCCCCTGCCCCTCCCATTTCCCTGGCAAGTGGACAGAAGATGATGTAACTGCACAGAAGCAAGGGAAAGGAAAAACAAGCTTCTGAACCACATTAAGAAAACAAAAAAAAAACCCCAAACAAACTTCCTTTAATTTGAAAGTTATTTGTTGTCAAAAGGGCTTGGATGTCCTTAGTGCAAAATAACCTTTCATGTTAACTACCAAAAAAAAAAAAAAAAAAAAAAAGAACCTCCTATTTCTAATTAAAATGATATTTTGCTGGATTCCAAAATGAACTAAGGAGCTGAAAGCTTTGTCTTTTTTAGGACTTCCTCTAAGCCTGCCAACATGAGGGTCCATAGGGCCTTAATGGAATTCCAGGGTAGTGAACTCAAGCTGCACAGACCACAGCAAACCCTCACATCCTCTGATGTTAACTCTGCAGACACAGAGTAACAGAAAAGCTCAGAGATCCACAGAACTTAACACATTTTGGGGAGTGAGGGAAGAACTCTTATTTGAAACGGAAACCAATGAAGATAATAAATATTTATTTGTTTTCTTCAACTTGTGACACTTGAGTTACAGACTGCTTTGAATACTTTTGACTACTAAGTTTACAAGAGGAACTCTTAAATGAATGGTGCAAACAAAACAAAACCACAAAGCAAGGGAAGCCTCTAGGATTGGGAAAAGGAAGGTGATTCAAACCATCTAAAGAGACTAGTGAATTTCCCAATTAAGAAAATTATATTTTACTCACACTTCCGTTCCAGCTCCCTCATTTTTTCTGGTGGAATTTTCATTTTATCAATGTGCTCACGTAAAACACTAGCCCATTTCTGCAGAGATTCCATCACAGTCCAAGGTCTAGACATGTCTGCAACAAAAATGACGAGGGTCTCTGGCAAGGATTCAGCAGAAACTGCAAATTTCAGCAGGCCTTTGTGGTACAAGTCTCCATCCAGAATCCACACATTGCAGCGCGTGTGATCTGAGAAAAGAAGTGAATGAAGCTAGTTACCATCTAATAACGACCATCAGCACAGCTGTAGAAACAGACACATCAAGAAGATCTTGAAGGTGACAGCTATGAATTCTAAATAGAATGCAAAATTTAGTAATCCAAACCAAAAAGTGCCCAAATGCTCAGTAGACAGCAATCCTTGGTCCTGGTGCCTTTAAAACTACAGTAATATAGGGTCCAGGCACGGTGGCTCACATCTGTAATCCCAACACTTTGAGAGGCTGAGGCAGGTGAATCACTTGAGGTCAGGGGTTCGAGACCAGCCTGTCCAACATGGTGAAACCCCATCTCTACTAAAAGTACAAAACAAATTAGCCAGGCATCGTGACACTCGCCTGTAATCCCAGCTACTTGGAAGGCTGAGGCAGGAGAATTGCGTGAACCCCAGGAAGTAGAGGTGGCAATGAGCTGAGATTGTGCCAATGCACTCCTGCCTGGGTGACAGAATGAGAGTCCGTCTCAAAAAAAAACCAAAACACCAAAAAAAAAACTACAGTAATACAGGAAGTGTTCACACCTAAAAAGGTTTCCAAAATGTCTATGTAGTAAAGAGTAAGGGTATCGGACCGGGTATGGTGGCTCATGCCTGTAATCCCAGCACTTAGGGAAGCCAAGGCAGGCAGATCACGAGGTCAGGAGTTCAAGACCGGCCTGGCCAGCATGGTGAAACCCCGTCTCTATTAAAAATACAAAAATTAGCTGGGCGTGGTGGCGGGTGCTGTAATCCCAGCTACTTGGGAGGCTAAGGTAGGAGAATCACTTGAACCCGGGAGGCAGAGGTTGCAGTGAGTCGAAATTGTGCCACACTGCACTCCAGCCTGGATGACAGAGTGAGAATCTGTCTCAAAAAAAAAAAAAAAAAAAAAAAAAGAGTAAGGGTATCTTAGCTTTCAATAAGAATCAAAAGATACTAATGTTCACTGGTCAACTATGCCACAATCTAAATAATCCATCATCCTAAGATAACAGCAATCAGTGAAGCAGTGAGCTGTGCTGAAGAGCCTATGTTTAAACAAGGCTTTCTTGTGCTGGTCACACTCAACAATGCATTCACATACTATAAAGGATGCCAAAGGGACAGAAACTTTGTATTTAAATGTGAAGATAAAATCATCATTTACATAAATTGAGATATGAATTACCAGATGCCTAATTACATTAGGGAATTAGTAATTTTTTGTTATAACAATAATAGTTATGTTTTTAAAAAATCCTTATCTTAGACATCTTTATGGCAGTGTACATAGATAAAATTTAATGTCTGAAATCTGCTTCAAAATCATCTACTGGGGAGTAAACAAAGCAAAGAGTAAAAGTACAGTTGAAATAAAACTGATCAAGAATTGATACGTGTGTATGTATGTATTTATTTATTTTGAAACAGGGTCTGAGACACCCAGGCTGGAGTGCAGTGGCAACTGCAGCCTCAATTTCCTGGGCTAGTGATCCGCCCACTTCAGCCTTCCGAGTAGCTGGGACCACAGGCACAAGCCACCACTCCCAGCTAATTTTTTAATTTTTTTGTAGAGATAGGGTTTCCCGATGTTGCCCAAGCTGGTCTCAAACTTCTAGGCTCAAGCAATGCTCCCGCCTTGGCCTTCTAAAGTGCTGGGATTACACGCCTGAGCCAGTGCACCCAGTTAGAACTGGTAACTGTTGAAGCAAGGTGACAAGTACACTGTGGCTCATGATACCACTCTCTACTTTGTATGTATTTTTTGTTTTCTATTAAAATATATTCACACAAATGTGCAAGTGCTAAGATTTAATGAAACATGGTTGCAAACAAATACCAGGATGATCTAACTGCCGAAGACAATTATCTAAATTTATTCATTTATTTGAAACAGAGTCTCACTCTATCACCCAGGATGGACTGCAGTGGCACGATCTTGGCTCACTGCAACCGCTGCCACTCCTCCCCCGCCACCCAGGTTCAAGCGATTCTCCTACCTCAGCCTCCCAAGAAGCTGGGACTACAGGCACGTGCCACTACGCCTGGCTAATTTTTGTATTTTTAGTAGAGATGGGGTTTCACCACATTGGCCAGGCTGGTCTCGAACTCCTGACCTCAAGTCATCCGCCTGCCTCAGCCTCACAAAGTTCTGGGATTACAGGTGTGAATCACCACGCCCAGACAATTTTATAACATATTTTTAGAAATTTTCAGTTATCTGTGAGAACTATTTTTTTTTTCTTTGAGATGGAGTCTCCCTCTGTCACTCAGGCTGGACTGCAGTGGTGCAAGCTCAACTCATTGCAATCTCCTAGAGCTCTGAGGCTTCAATTCTCCTGCCTCAGCTTCTGAATAGCTGGGATTACAGGAGTGCACCACCATGCCCAACTAATTTTTGTATTTTTAGTAGAGACGGGGTTTCACCATGTTGGCCGGGCTAGTCTTGAACTCCTGACCTGTGATCTGCCCACCTCAGCCTTGTTGGGATTACAGGCATGAGCCACCGTGCCCAGCAGAACTATTTTTTATAAAAGTACCTTGAGAACTATCATCAAAAACTATTAACTATTAATTATTAATTATTGATTATTAACTATTAACTATTATTAACTATTAATTATTAATACTTTTATTAACTATTAATACTTTATTAATATTTAACTATTAATAATTAACTATTAATACTTATTATTAATACTTTTTTATTAACTATTAATACTTTTTCTTTTTGTGATCAAGTTTCGCTTTGTTGCCTAGACTGGAGTGTAGTGGTATGCCCAAACTGGTGTAGCTCACTGCAGCCCACACCTCCCAGGTTCAGGCGATCCTCATGCTTCAGCCTCTTGAGTGGCTGGGACTACAGGTGTGTGCCACCATGACTGGCTGATTTTTGTATTTTTAGTAGAAATGGGGTTTCACCATGTTGTCCGGGCTGGTCCCGAACTCCTGGGCTCAAGGGATCCGCCTGCCTCAGCCTCACAAAGTGCTGGGATTACAGGCGTGAGCCACCGCGCCTGGCCTATTAGCTTCTTTTTCAACAAATTCCAACAAATACTTTAAAACCAGTCAGGCGCGGTGGCTCATGCCTGTAATCCCAGCACTTTGGGAGGCCAAGGAGGGTGGATCACTAGAGGTCAGGAGTTCGCGACCAGCCTGGGCAACATGGCAAAACTCCGTCTCTACAAAAAATACAAAAATTAGCCAGGCTTGGTGGTAGGTACCTGTAGTCCCAGCTACTCGGGAGGCTGAGGCAGGAGGATTGCTTGAGTTCAGGAGGTGGAGGTTGCAGTGAGCCGAGATGGCACCACTGCACTCCAGACTGGATGACAGAGCCAGACCCTGTCTCAAAAAAAAGAAAAAAAGAAAGAAAACAAAACAAAAAATCCAATCTTCCTCTTTTAGAAAAATATACTTAAAAAAACCCCTATCTTCTATTAATTACTTTTGTATAAGCAATTAATAAACATGCTATAAAAAATTTATATTCATGACTTTGTGTCAACAGTATAAAGTATCTAAATCTAGCTACACTTTTAAACTCTATTTTAGCGGCTTTAGTTTGGGTTCTGTGAATGTCCTTAAAAATACTGCTCTGTACCCAAAGTCTGTGGGTTTTAATGCCTACCCAACCACAGGCATGGTTCCTTTTTTCAGCCTCTCTCCCCACTGCCCACTACACGTAACTCACCCATGTGCTTGGAGTTTAATGTGTAGCATTAAACAGATGCCCGCAAACCTGGAGGCAGGGGTCCTTTGACATGTCACATTCTACCACAAACTAGGTACAAGCCAGAGACTATTTTCTCTACCTGGGTAACTGCCTGTGAAGTGTATATTTATAACTCAATCACACCACACAATAAAAAAGACTAGGGCTGGAAAATGTATAATTAACAACAGATAAGGGTAATTCTTCCATCAAACAGGAACTTGCAAGTGGGTGGCCTAAAAACATCCAATAAATGCAGAGACCAAGAAGTTTTTAAGGTAACCTTAAAAAAATCTGTATAGAAGTTAAAATATACTTAAAGGCAAATAAATGTGGTCAGCACGATGCTCTGGCATGAAATATGCTTATGGTATATTGAAACAGAAGAGGCTATAGAGATTCATAGATTATCTACATCATGTTTTACACTTTCAAAAGAAACAAAAGGGTACTAGAGTTATCACCATGTCTCAAGCACTGTTACACCTGATATACCCTGTCTCATTTGTATAGGCACCATTAGCCCATTCTACAAATGAGGAAACTCAAGTACAGAGTGGTTAAGTCAGTTACCCAAAGCCACACAACTACTGGCTACAAGGCATGGCATTCTGAACCAGTTCTGTCTGGCTCCAAAGCCACAGCTCTTTCCACAGTAACCACGCTGTCCAAAAAAGACAGGAAGCAAAAGACTCAACACATGCGAGATTCTCTGGCCAGGCTCAGCAGCCCTCTATGTACAGACTCCAGTGGGCTTAGATGGGTACCCAAATGCCTCTGTCCTTACACAAGAGACTCTACGCATGCCCTCAACTTTTTTTTTTTTTTTGAGACAGAGTCTCACTCTGTTGCCCAGGTTGGAGTGCAGTGGCACAATCTCAGCTCACTGCAACCTCCGCCTACCAGGTTCAAGCGATTCGCCTGCCTCAGCCTCCTGGGTAGCTGGGATTACAAGCGTGCGCCACCATGCCTGGCTAATTTTTGTATTTTTAGTAGAAATGGGGTTTCACCATGTTGGCCAGGCTGGTCTTGAATGGACCTCAGGTGATCTGCCTGCCTCAGCCTCCCAAAGTGCTCGGATTATAGGCGTGAGCCACTGCGCCCAGTCACTCATGCCCTCTACTAAACAGCTCTTGGAGACGGTAGAATCATGGTGCTGGAAAGGACCTTGGTTCAACTTTGTCATTTTAGCAATAAGGAAATGGGGGACTAGGTGGTAGGATCAGCCCTTGTTATATAATTGCCCATACATTGTAATCTCTACTGTTTAAATGAGTAAAGGCAAATATAAAGAAAGTAATTTTTTTTTTTTTTTTTGAGATGGAGTCTCACTTTATCACCCAGGCTGGAGTGCAGTGGTGCAATCTCGGCTCACTGCAACCTCCACCTCCTGGGTTCAAGCAATTTTCATGCCTCAGCCTACAGAGTAGCTGGGGCTACAGGCATGTACCACCACACCTGGCTAATGTTTTGTATTTTTAGTAGAGATGGGGTTTCACCAACTTGACCAGGCTGGTCTTGAACTCCTGACCCCAAGTGATCCACCCGCCTCAGCCTCCCAAAGTGCTAGGATTATAGACGTAAGCCACCGTGCCCACCCTAAAGAAAGTAATTTAGTGACTACATTTTATCTTTAGGTTATACAGATAACTTTCCTACCAAAAAAACCAACCAACCAACCTAGGTACCAATGATTATTTATTTTCGAGTCACTGAAAAGATCTAACATAGGCTGGGCAAAGTGGTTCATGCCTGTGATCCCAGGACTTTGAGAGGCTGAGGCAAGCGGACTGCTTGAGCTCAGGAGTTCAAGACCAGCCTGAACAACATAGTGAAATCCCATCTGTACAAAAATTAGCCGGGTGTGGTGGCACACACCTATAGTCCCAGCTACTTAGGAGGCTGAAGTGGAAGGATGACCTGAGGCTGGGAGGCAGAGGTTGCAATGAGCCAAGACTGAGCCACTGCACTCCAGCCTGGGTGACAGAGTAAAACCCTATCTCAAAAAAAAAAAAAAAAAAAAAAAAAGATCTAACGTAAAACCAAAAGATTATAAAGGAGGCATTACTGAGCAGTTGTAACCCAAAACCATTACTCCAACTCACAATTATAAGAAAAAATGTTTAAATTATATGTAATCCTTATAAGAGTGTTTATCATGTGCTTTTAATCATTCTAAGCAGAAACTATTACTACTCACATTTTAAAGATGAGGAATTAAAGAACATTCCCACCTCTGAGAATCTATTCCTCTACCAGAAGAAACACAGAAAATGAGCATTTCTTTCATTCTTTCTTTTTTAAAAAACAGAGACGGTCTCGCTCTGTCACCCAGGCTTGAGTGGATTGATATGGACATAGCTCACTGCAGCCCCCAACTCCTGGCCTCAAGTGATCCTCCCACCTCAGCCTCCTAAGTAGCTGTGATTACGGCAGGAGTCATCAAATCCGGCAGAAATTACCATTTCTAACCTGTCACAAAGAGACTCAGGACACTCTCCTATGAATATACATTAAATTGTTACACTCTAAATCACACCAACTTCAGATTCTCTACTAGAACCAGGCAGAGTAACAATGGTCCCCAGGACAGCTAAACATTTCTCTCATTCAAAACTCCAAAGCTTTAAAAAATCTTTCTTACCACCTTTATGGGTAAGTGAAAATTTACCTTCAGTATCTCTTTTTAAGGGCAGGCTAGCCAGAGCAACAGCTAAGTGTCCCATTCCCCAGTTTTGCTAACATACTCTATAAAGGAAAGTGGGTTAAGTGGGTTAAGAAGACATATACTTCATCTATTCTCTGTGATTAACTCTCTGAGAACCAAACAGAAAACTGAGAATGCCTGGCCATGTTGCAACAACTGCACCCAAGGAAGCAGTCAGAGTCCTGCATACACCCCCTTACCATGGGATCGATGCTTCACTCACCATCTCGGTCCTCATCATGGACGCTGAGGTAGAGATATTCTAGGCCTCTTCCTTTTTTGCCATGCTCAGCTCCTTGTAGTTTAGTCATGAGGGTTGTTTTACCAGAACCATCTTCACCTACAAAGGATGTTTGCAAGACAAAGGTGTACTGTTTATTCTGGGCAAGGATGGGGAGGCATGACACTCACATGACATGGAACAACTAAGAATTTCAGGCAAAGTCTGCTGTTGAGGTCTCACCTGCTTTCATAAACAAAGGACTTTGCTGGAAGAGTGGTTGGGAGGGTAGGGAGGAGAGGGTGGTAAAGGCAGCAAATTCTAAAATCTAAAATGACATTCTACTGCGTTATCCTTACTTCACAAGGGAAATAATGAGGCAGGTCCACAGGCCCTATCTATAACTTATAAGACATGTATTTGGAGAAGTGAAAGTAAAAGGCAGGGTTAGTTTCTCACAAGATAAACTTTCACCACAAGAAAAACAAGAAATCTTTTATGATACAATTAACCTAAAAGTCCAGGTACCGTAAACTAGTCTGATCCTACTTCACAATGGTGAAGAACGGAAGTTATTCACTTTTGATTTTAGTACATCTCCTTCACAAGCATTCTGAAGACTAAGAAACTGACGAAAATAATTATAGACCTAGCAAAACTCTTTAGTACAATCTCAGTTAATTAATAAGCACTTCTTCAACTCCCTCCACCCAAACAACACCCCCTCCCCGGATCCTTAAACATCAAGGAGAACCATCGCCAAACATTACTAGGCACTTCTGGCATTTAATAATATGGAATTACAGAACATGAGAATTGAAAGGCAGTCAGTACACAGATCAAAGACCTCCTCTCGGTCTCCAATGCCTCTACCTTATTCAGGCCCTCCGCAAACAGACCATGGTGAGTACCTATCAGTCTGACTTCAGTACCTGCTCATTTTGAGCTACTGTCCCTCTGCAGGCAGTGTTCTTTCTAAAACTCAGATCTGGTGATCTTGATCCCCCACTTCTTGAAGATCTCTAAGGGTCCAGTATTACCGACCACAGTCATTTCCTGAGGAAGGTCACACATGCTCGTCAGTAGCAGTAGGAAAACTACCAAGGCAGTGATTCCCATGAGAATTGGGGGATGGAGGTGAGATAACAGGCCTTTGAGAATCAGAGAACTTCAGGAAACAGCACTAACTCTTCAGCCTTCCCACGATCTGCCCCCAACTTACCTTAGCAGCCATCAACCACAAGGCGCTTCGAGCAGTTTCCAAACCCCACACCCTCTTGTCATCTGTGTCCCTGCATACTGACACTTTTCTGCAAAATACTCAACCCCCAAATCATCCTCCTTCAACAGCTCCAAGCTGTGTAATGCTTCCACAATAATCGGCATGGATCTGTCTTCCACCGAACTGAGATTCTTGTATAGTGTTTAAGAGACGTCTATGCTGAGCCAGTGCCCAGCCCACAGGTCCCAAGCAACTTGCTGTGTGAATGTACCCCAACTCTCTCACTTGAGGAGAGTGAGGCCAGAGGGATTAAGAGACCTGACTCAGGTAACCTAGCAGTGAGGGCTGGAGTAATGCAGGAAACGTCCCCAGTGCTGACTCTCTGTCCTCTGCAAAGTCCCTAAAACCTCAGACTATGCACTACTGATGAGGCTCAAAGAAGGCTCCCGTGGCCATTTCCCCACAGCTCCAAGCCCAGGTCACCTAGTTCTCCCACCTTTTCCACCTAACCTCATTTACTAGCTCCCCTCTCCACGATCTCAATTTGGTAATCTTCGAGGCTATGGAGGCATAGAACGCCAAATGACTGAAACAATGTGCCGACAACCCCAGAGCACCAGTAGGCTCTCCAAAGACGGCAGCATCCCACCCTCGGGCGCGGGAGGTTTGGCCACACTCCAGCTGCCCGGCCAGGGCCGACGGTCCCTTTCCCGCCAGGCTGCGGGCAGGCGGCTGGCAAAGGGAAGGCGGGGACCTGTGGGAGGGGCGCCCGCCTCGCCCACCCCAGCGCCCTGGGGCAACGCCCCGCTGCCGGTGCTCACCGAAGACCAGGATGTTCTTGCCGGACGGCAGCTTCGACCTGGCACGGGTGGACACTTCGCTCAGAATGGAGGACCTGCGGCGACAATGGTGAGAGTGGTCAGCCCCGGGCCGGACTGGGATGGCCCGGCTCGCGACGGCCCCTCAGTGTGTCCGACGGTCCGGCCCAGCGGCCGCGGCCTCCCCGGCCCGGCCCGACCGCCCGCGACCTCACCATAGGCTCTGGCCTTCCTCCTCCTCACTGGTCAGGTCGCCGGCGGCCGCCACCGCGGGCCCGTTGGGACCCAGCAGCAGCTTCTTCTCCACCCCCACCGGCGCCATCTTGCCAACTGCAGCCACAAAGAGGGCCCTCCCCCGGGCCCGCCGAGGACCCGCGAGGACCCCGGCCGGGCCGCCCCCCGCTCGCCGTCCCCCGCGCCGCGCCGCCCGCCGAGCTTGCCGCGGCGACTGCGCCACCCAGTGTGCCCTCTAGGTCTGCGATGGCCACGGGCTCCCACAGGTTGCGAGGCCGCCGAGGTGGCGGGCGACGGTCAGGCAGCCGCCGGGGCAGCCATGCGCGGGGAGGCGGTGGCAGAGGCGGGCACCGTCTGGACCGAGGGCGCTCTGACGGCCTCTGCCGGTTGAGGGGCGCAGCGCAGCGCCCCGCCAAGCTCGCGGATTCCGCTGTGCCCTCGGGGGTCGGGCAGCCGCATGACCGTAAAGCCTAGGCTTTGGGAATGAGACTGATGCACACAAAAGCGCAATTTATCTGGAGCTCACTATGTGCCAGTCTCACATTATCTCACTGAATCTTATCTAACCCTTTCACAGATGAGGAACCTGAAGCTCAGAAAATTTAAGAAACCCACCTAAGAACCCAAGACTAGAAAATAACATTCGACACTTCTAATTTATTCCCCAACCCTGGACTATTATATTATCAACTACAGCCTAACCCTACTCAAGCCCTGCATTGAAAGGCCAGCCTTAAGCAAGACGCCAGAATCCTCATAAATATCCTGCTTTTCCCCTTCCTCCTCGGAAGACTAGACTGTGAGTTAGTGCTCTTGACCGCAGTGCATAATACACTTGGCTTTGCTTTATTAACATGCTTTTTAAAATGATGTTTTCAGGGAGCCAGCATTTCACACTAGAAGAGGAGCCCTTAATTTCCTTGGGGGCCAGGTGGCAGGTGCAGAGTGGGAAGGAAAACAAAAGGAAAGGGGATGGAAAAGGGAAAGAGCGGAGAGTAACCGAAGGAAAAACATACATTCCATTATCAAGCTTAATTTTAGGTGTGGCCTCTACTTGAGGGCTCTTGCCATTCTCTATGGAAACAGGCTAAGAAGACATTTCTAAATATCACAAGGAAGTGGAATATGGCAGAAAAGCACCACCTGAGTGGGTTTCATATGAGTAAGATTGTGATCCTGACGCCAAAAATCTGGCAGCATGAATTACGGGATAAAACAAATGGGCATATCATCTGCCAAACTGGATGTAAGGTTTAAACAAGACAATGAAAGTGAAAACCCACTGAGTTCCTCCCTTGGAAATCTGGGAAAATCAGGCAAAGTGCCAGAAGTCCTAAAAGGGGAAGGAGTGCTGAATTTTCACAGGACAGAAGATGGAGTTGAAAATTACAGTCCAGTGAGCTTAATCAGCACTAAGTGAAATTTTGTGATTAGACACTAAAGGAAAAGAGAGTACCAGATTTACACAGTATCTTTCTTTTTTGCAGGAGTACCAGGTAGGCGGATGCTGCAGATATAGCAAATGCAGATTTCAACAGGGCATTTGACAATTCACATCTTAGATGCGAAAGTGAAATCAATGCTGGATGATAGCATTGAGGCTTATTAAAGACTAGCCCAGAGGTGACTGATGAAGAGGAGGGACCAGCAGAAGAGGCTGCTAGGGGCCTGCCCAAACCTCCTGCCCTGGCCAGCCAATTCAGGGTGCCATCAGTGACTTGGATAAGAATACAGCGGCAGTAATGGAAGTTGTGGATGACCTGAAGCAGGAAGGGTTGCCTTATCTACTGCTTGACAAACTGAGCAGAGACTAAATCTAACAAGATGAAATTTAGTAGGAACATTAAAGTCCTGTGGAAGGGTTTAACAAAAAAGCATAGGAAGGCCAGGTGCGGTGGCTCACACCTGTAATCCTGGCACTTTGGGAGGCCGAGGCTGGCGAATCACTTGAGGTCAGGAGTTCCAGACCAGCCTGGCCAACATGGCAAAACCCCATCTCTACTAAAAATACAAAAAAAAAATTAGCCAGGAATGGTGCCATGCGCCTTTAATCCCAGCTACTTGGGAGGCTGAAGCACGATAATTGCTTGAACCTAGGAGACAGAGGCTGCAGTGAGCTGAGATTGCACCACTGCACTCTAGCCTGGGCAAGAGAGTAAGACTCTGTCAAATAAAGTAAAATTAAATTTAAAAATGCATAGGAATAGGATAGGAAATTATTTAAAATAAAAATTATAATCTAAACGTCATTAACTATAATCTAAGAGTTGGTCATGTAGAATGACAAGAAGCATCTTAGGGTAGAACCCATAAAACCTCACTGACGCTAATAAAGAAGCTAGCCTCCCATGCAAGTCAGGCTGGATTTCTTAGGGTGACATTTCTGGACACATTTTGCAAAGACAATTATCCAGTGTCAGTGACTAAACTCCTAAGGGGACAAGACATCGTTCTGCTGCAACATGAAGTAACTAGGGCTCATCAATATGAAGGATAAAGACATAGAGGGAGAAGAGGGGAAAGTGTAGACACTTCTGAAAAGCTAAAGCAAATAAACATACACTACAAAGAAGTGAACCTGACTATACAATGTGGAAGTATTCAAAGCACTGCATAATTAGTCTTTAGAAGGAGAAATTTTTGTTCCCTCTACGATACTACAGTAAACAATAGAAGTGGTAACTTTTTTTTTTTTTTTTTGAGACGGAGTCTCGCTCTGTCACCCAGGCTGGAGTGCAGTGGCCGGATCTCAGCTCACTGCAAGCTCCGCCTCCCGGGTTCACGCCATTCTCCGGCCTCAGCCTCCCAAGTAGCTGGGACTACAGGCGCCCGCCACCTCGCCCGGCTAGTTTTTTTTTTTTTTGTATTTAATAGAGACGGGGTTTCACCGTGTTTGCCAGGATGGTCTCGATCTCCTGACCTCGTGATCCGCCCGTCTCGGCCTCCCAAAGTGCTGGGATTACAGGCTTGAGCCACTGCACCCGGCCAGAAGTGGTAACTTTTTTAAGAGACAGGGTCTAGTTCTCTAGTCCAGGCTAGAGTACGGTGGAACACTCATAGCTAACCACAATCTCGAACTCCTGAGCTCAAGCGATCCTCCCACCTCAGCCTCTCAAGTAGCTAGGACCACAGGGGCATGCCACCACATCCAGCTAATTTTTAAATTTTTTGTAAAGATGGGGGTCTCACTATGTTGCCCAGGCTGGTCTTAAACTCCTTGCCTCAAGTGATCCTCCCACACTGGCCTCCCAAAGTGGGAGATTACAAATATGAGCCACCACCACAGCCAAGGAAACGTTTTAATTAACAAAATGTCAAATATTGATTTAGTGTGTGGGAACCTTAGTTAAACAGCTTGGGGAACTATTCTTTCTGAATTCTAGGGAGGGACTTTTGTACCGTATAAAATCCAAATGTCTCACATAGTATTTATTGCAATATAATGTCAAATAACGTTTAAAGGCTGATAATTCTTTTCTCTATGTCATTTAAGCTTAAGGAAAAATAAAAGCATATTCCTAAACAAATGTTTGATCTTACAAAGGAATTTTATCTTACTAATCTGTACACTGGAGATATATTTGCTTTATAAATCATTGTAATAACTTGATGAGTTTCAGCATCACAAAAACTGTTTAATAAAAACTGTGTCCTCATTTCCACATTCCTTCTCATGAGAGTTTAGAAAAATACTTTAAATGTTGTATCTTTCAAGGCACTGTATTTTAAAAATCCAAACTAAACTGACAGTCTTCTTCCAAAGAAGAAGCTGCACACATGGGGCTTTTGGTCAGCTTGCGGTATTTGTGAGCAAGGTCCACAGCCTTCCGTCCTTGCTGAAAGGGGAAAGACCACAAAATTGAATTCCAGTGATTTCCCATTTTCTTAACTCCATTGAAAAGGTAATTTACTTCTTCTTCAGTAAAGTTTTTGCGAACTCTTCTTTTTTCTGTAATTAGGATTGTAGAATATATTAGTATTTGCTGAACAAAGGTCCTGAGATGCAAATAAGTGCTTATTTGGATATGCTTACCTTATACCTAAGGATATAGAGAAATGCCAGGGCTTCTCATCATGTGGTAACCCACTTCAATTTTAAAAACCTGAGTGCCTAATATTAAGCTAGTTGCTATCACTGTGACTTCTTCAGTAATTATAACTTAATTGATAGTAGTAATACAATATCTTTCAATCAAGAAACAACAGTTTATAAACATTTGATTGTTAATTCAACATTCCTGTGAGGACAGTTAACCAATATCTTCCTGGCCAGGCATGGTGGCTCACGCCTGTAATCCTAGCACTTTGGGAGGCTTAGGCAGGTGGATTACTTGAGGTCAGAAGTTCGAGACCAGCCTGGTCAACATGGCAAAACCCTGTCTCTACCAAAAGTACAAAAAGTAGCCAGGCATGGTGGCACATGACTGTAGCCCCAGCTTCTCAGGAGGCTGAGGCACAAGAATTGCTTAAACCTGGGAGGCAGAGGTTGCAGTGAGCTGAGATCGTGCCACTGCATTCCAGCCTGGGTGACAGAGCAAGACTATCTCAAAATTTAAAAATAAATAAATAAATAAAAAACAGCTTGCATATCTTACAGTCTTCCCAAAGGGCTCCATAACTTGATAGAATAAAAAAGAATATCAACACTTGTTACTTTAAATATTAAGTTTGATAATATTTTTAAGAATAAGGGTCTTTTGAAATTTGCTTTTAAAAACACGTGGTCAGCTAGATCAAAACTCAAAATATAGGCTGCACAATGGGGAAGGAAGTTTTTAGCTATCTGGTTTTTAAGGGATACTTTCTATAAAGAAAGAATATACAGTTGATATCTGTAAACAAATATTTTCTGGTGATGATTACTAGGAAATAGTTTTCTTTAAGCTTTTTCATTCATTATTATCCCATGTTATCATTGTGGGTAGATGCTGGTGAGGAGTTTTTTGTATTTCCACTTGAGGCTGTTATTTACTTTCATAGTACTGGGTGCAGCTGTCCTGAGTCACCCTTAGAAAATCTTGTCCTTGCAGGCCAAGACAGCCATTTGTTTACCTATTCTAAGAGCCATAGCAGACCTTTTAAAACGGATGAGAAAAATCTTCCCAGCAGAAGGTTATCAGTGTAAACAATGTCTGATTATTGCTTAATAGTATTATTTAGAATGTAAGCTCCATGAGGGCAGCAATTTTAATCTATTTTATTCACCATTGTATCCCCAGTGCTTAGAATAGTATCTGACACATAGTAGTAGTCAATAAATACTTGTTGAGAGAACAAAATTATTGGTAAAACTATCTCAAAACTTATCAATGAAATTACTCCTTCATTTTGGGTGTACTGGAAAACTGTGGCTATCCAAGAAATAGGTTCCAACTTCCCTTGTTAAATTATTTGAACTCATAATAATCAGGACTAGACTGGTTACTATAACTTTCAGGATACTGAGCCCTGGAGTTGATCATGTAAAGCCCCACTTTTCTATTGTGGCTGCCATCTCCCTGACTTTTATACTTACCATCTGTGCCCAAATCCTCAAAGATTCCTACAGCAGAGTACTGAGCAGCCTGGAAGAAGGAAGCAGCTCTCTACACCCCAAGCTCCCCACTCTGTGACTTATTTAGTCTTAATATTAGGTATTAGGGAAGAGTAAGGGAAAATGGGCAAGAGGACTTAATTCTAAGGACTCTTTATTTTTCAAGCCCTCTCAAAACACCAATCCATCCTAAAATAGAGGCTTGGGGAAATCTGTAAATGCTTAGTACAGTGGTCCCTTCTCAGAAGAATGGGCTCAAATTTGAGTATAAAGTATAATTAAATGGATAGTGGTGAGTGTCCTAAAAAAAGGTAAGTTTATTAAGAGGGGAAAAAAATGGTAACACACCAAATATTCCTGGCCTACTTGTGAAAGAGATGTAAGAATCACTACTTTCTCAAGATTCCTTTCTAAATACTAAAAAGTAGGCCAGATTATTTGGTTTTAGCTAAAGCAAGTTTTACCTACAAAAAAAAAAAGTATGTTTTTTTCTGAGCTCAATGTCACTTAATAGTATATAGGACCCCTGTATATAATCATTGTATAACCATTATTATGCACATTTCATGAAGTTCTGCAAATTATTTTACTATGCAAATAGATTATAGCATATTTTTTGTTGTTACATACTTGCTTTGAAGACATGTTGTTGAAAAGCACCTATTATTAATTTGATGCCAAGCCCTTGTCAAGAACAAGGTCTCCAAGTGCATGATGTTTCTATGAAAAAATACCCATTTTCTAATAATTACTACAGAAAACATTACTTCAGAAGGTGGGCTCATCTTTCTGTACTATACTTAATTATAATTTGCATGCAGAACTTTTAATCCAGAAAAAGATTCAGATAAAAAAAGCAAATTTAAAATTTCCTTGAAAGTTTTGGCAGTGAAAATAGCCAAATAAATATACGTGGCAAAATGCTTCCTGAATGTATCACGTTCAAATGTCTAAATAACAAGTGGCTCTATAGATGTTACTAATTAATATATCCAACCTATTTTAGTCTGCAGGTATTAACTCCATATGAATAAAAGAAAATGATAATGTTATTTAAGCTTCTGATAAATCGGAAATGGTGATCAATGTGAAATGTTAACCATATAGTTAAATTAAAATTCCCATAAATAAACTAATTGTTTAAGAGATATTTTTATTTTTTAAGCAGAGTTTTAAGGTTTATACTATTTGTCTCTTCAATTTTTATTGTTTCAAGCACTATAGTTATGAAAAAAAAACCTCCTGCAAAGTCTCTCTGAAGCGCTTGTGCATAATAATTTTGTTCTTAAAATAAAAACGTGAGGAGAGAACAAGGGCTTCTGGAGAATGGCTTTTTGAATCTAAGTTCTGCTACTTACCAACTATTAATAATTATGCCTTACAATAGGAGCAAATTAGTATCTAACTTACAATATTACTATAGGAACTAAAGGAAATAATATCTATACACCATCTAACACCTAGCAGGTGCTTAATAAATGTTAGTATCCTCCTGCTCCTTCCCCTGCTAGCAGGCAATGAGTGAGCAAGCAACATGAAGGGAAGAGGAAAGTCTCTTTTATTAGGTCTGACCCTCATCAGAGGCAAGGTTTATCATTTAAGATCCGTTAATAATGAGACTGAGAACAACTACTCAGCTGTTCTCTTCTTTCTCAGGAATATATGAAATTTAAGTTCATTTAAAAATAAAATATATTCAGCCAGGTGCAATGGCTCATGCCTGTAATCCCAGCACGTTGGGAGGCCAGGGCGGGCGGATCACTTGAGGTCAGGAGTCTGAGACCAGCCTGGCCAACATGGTGAAACCCCATCTCTACTAAAATACACAAACTAGCAGGGCATGGTGGCACGTGTCTGTAATCCCAGCTACTCAGGAGGCTGAGGCAGCAGAGTCACTTGAACCTGGGAGGCGGAGGCTGCAGTGAGCAGAGATTGCTCCGCTGCACTCCAGCCTGGGTGACAGAGCCAGACCCTGTCTCGAGAAAAAAAAAAAAAATTAAATTAAATATATTCACTTATTCTTCCAGGGGTAGTAGATTCATTACTGAGTCGTTGTCTTCTACGTGGGGTCAGCAGAATTTCTGAAAAATATGGAAAACATTTAGGACACTTGGCATATCAATCTGAGTAATAGCGTATCAATTCCATTAGTATATTTCCTTTATTCCCCCGTCTAGTGGGAATACTTAGATAGATTAGGAAGAATTTTTAAACTAACAGTCTACGACTACTCCCTGGGTACATCTTGAATTACTGGTTGCTTAGAGACAGATTTTCTTTTTAAGATTATTTTACCCTCTAGTTTTTGATATATTTAATGCTTTAGATAATAGTTCAGAAGGTATAGCCATAATTACAGTTTTAAAGCTGCTGAATTAATTACTTTTGTTACAGATAAGTAATTTCCTTAGTTCACTTTTATATCTGTCTTCAGCTTCCACAATGACTTTGTGACGATCACATTGGTATGGGCAAGAGTGCAAGAGCTTGCTAAAGTTTCGGCTATTCAGGGATTTTTCTACTGCTATGCAACCTAAAAGAAAACAAATTAAAGTTATGTGTAGATGTCATAAAATATCTAGTAACAAATCTATGAAAGCAAATATCTATATGATGGTAACTGAAGTAAAATCAGGAATATAAACACCTCAAAAAGCTCAAAATCATGTGAGGGAGTAAAGACAACAAATACAACAGAGTGAAGTAAGTGCTGGGAAGCAGGTATGGACAGACAGTTATGATGCTTTAGAAAAAGAGCATCTAGGCTGGGCACGGTGGCTCACGCCTGTAATCCCAGCACTTTGGGAGGCCAAGGTGGGTAGATCACGAGGTCAGGAGTTCAAGACCAACCTGGCCAATATGATGAAAGCCCGTCTCTACTAAAAATACAAAAATTAGCTGGGCATGGTGGCATGTACCTGTAGTCCCAGCTGCTTGGGAGGCTGGGGCAGGAGAATCGCTTGAATCCAGGAGGTGGAGATTGCAGTGTGCCAAGACTGCGCCACTGCACTCCAGCCTGGGCGACAGAGCAAGACTCTGTCTCAAAATAAAAATAAAAATAAAAATAAAGAAAGACAAGAAAAGCAAAAGAGCATCTAGGCTATGCACAGTGGCTCACACCTGTAATCCCATCACTTTGGGAGACCAAGGTGGGCTGATCACAAGGTCAGGGGTTCAAGACCAGCCTGGCCAATATGGTGAAACCCTGTCTCTACTCAAAGTACAAAAAGTAGCCATGCATGATGGCAGGTGCCTGTAATCCCAGCTACTTGGGAGGCTGAGGTGGGAGAATCACTTGAATCTGGAAGGCAGAGGTTGCAGTGAGCCGAGATCGTACCACTGTACTCGAGCCTGGGTGACAGCAAGACTCTCTCAAAAAAAAAAAGGAAAAGAAAAAAGAAAAAGCATCTAGGGCTGAGAGTGGTGGCTCATGCCTGTAATCCCAGCACTTTGGGAGGCCAAGGTGGGAGGATCACTTGGGCTCAAGAGTTCGAGACCATCCTGGGCAACATAGTGAGACCCTGTCCCTACCAAAAACAAAAACAAAAACAAAAAAAAATTAGCTGGGCCTGGTGGCACACATTTGTAGTCCTAGCTACTTAAGAGGTTGAGGCAGGAGAATCCCTTGAGACCTGGAGTTCAAGGCTGCAGTGAGCCACGATCACGTTATTACACAGAATAAGACCCTGTCTCTTAAAAAAAAAAAAAAAAAAAAAAAAAGGCTGGGCTGGACGACCCACGCCTGTAATCCCAGCACTTTGGGAGACCTATGCGGGCAGATCATGAGGTCAGGAGATGGAGACCATCCTGGCCAACATGGTGAAACCCTGTCTCTACTAAAAATACAAAAATTAACTGAGTGTATTAGTGCGCCCCTGTAATCGCAGCTACTCGGGAGGCTGAGGCAGGAGAATCGCTTGAACTCAGGAGGCAGAGATTGCAGTGAGCCAAGCTCACGCCACTGCACTCCAGCCTGGCGATAGAGTGAGACTGTCTCAAAAAAAAAAAAAAAAAAGAAAAAGGAATATCTATTTTGTCTGGTTTTGAGCAAGAGTCACTGTTAAGGGAAGATATCCAAAAGAAGTGATCCTTAAGCTCAGTCATCTTTTTTGTTTTTAACATTATGTAAAATTTCAAACACTGAACTCCCATGTATCTATCATCCAGCTTCGATAATTATTAATTCATGGCTAATCATGTTTTATGTATACCTCTACCTACTCAGCTCTGTCCCCATGTATGCACTGGATTATGACACCTATCATTTAATGATACATTAAAGTATCATTTCATCTGTAAATACTTCACATGCATCTTTAACAGATAAGGATTTTTTTTTTTCCTGCGACAGGGTCTCCCTGTCACCCAGGCTGGAGTGCAGTGCTATGATCACAGCTCACTTTTAGCCCAGGCTGGAGTGCAGTGGTATGATCACAGCTCACTTTTAGCCCTGACCTCCACCACGCCTGGCTAATTTTTTTATTTTTTGTAGACATAGGGTCTCCTTATATTCCCAGGGCTGGTCTCAAACTCCTGGGCTTAAGTAATCCTCTCACCTCAGCCTCCCAAAGTGCTGGGATTACAGGTGTGAGCCACTGCACCCAGCCAGGACATTTTTTTCTGAGATAGTGTCTCACTCTGTCACCCAGGGTGGAGTGCAGTGGCGTGATCTCAGCTCACTACAGCCTTAACCTCCTGGGTTCAAGCAATCCTCCCACCTCAGCCTCCCAAGTAGCTGGGACTACAGGCATGCAACACCACACTCAGCTAATTTTTGTATTTTTTTTAGAGATGGGTTTCACTATGTTGCCCAGGCTGTTCTTGAATTCCTGGGCTCAAGTGATCCACCTGCCTCAGCCTCCCAAAGTGCTGGGCTATAGGTATGAGCCATGACCACGCCCGGCCAGGACTCTTTTTTGTAAACACATAAAACTATTATGACACCTAAAAAATCATGCTTAATATAACCTAATATCTAGTGTTCAATTTTCCTCATCAATTCAAAAATTTCTTTTGAAAGTTAGTTGTTGGAATCATGATCCAAATAAGGTCCACCATTACTTTTTTTTTTTTTTTTTTTTTGAGACAGGGTCTCACTATGTTGCTCAGGCTGGACTTGAACTCCTGGGCTCAAGCAATCCTCCCACCTCAGCCTCCCACGTAGCTGGAACTACAGACACACGCACCACTGTGCCTGACTTACATTCGGTTAACATATGTCAAGGGGCTTTTAATCTATCAGTTCCCCTGTCTTCCTTGTCAAATGAAGATACCAGGTCATTTGTACTACAGTTTCTCAAAGGCTAAGTTTTGCTGATTGCGTCCTAGTCGTGTCCTTTAAAATGTTGTGTGTCCTATAAACTAGTAATTAAATCTAAATGATTGGTCAGATTCAGGTTCAAGTATCTTTACTAGAATTCCATGCAGGTAGTATTGTATGTTTCTTACTGTATCATATTAAGAGATACATATTGTCTGTCTCTCTCTTTAAAAAAAAAAAAAAAAAAAAAAAATTGTAATTGGGCAGCCTCTTGAGCCAATAGGGTTAGACAAACTTCCTCTTTTCTTAAATATTAAGAAAGATCAGCAGCAAACCACCATGGCACATGTTTACCTATGTGACAAACCTGCACATCCTGCACATGTATCCCTGAACTTAAAATAAAAGTTGGAAAAACATTTTTTAAAAATAGATAGATTGGTAGGTTCAGGTAATGTCAGCCATGTCTGTCCATTATAAAATTCTCCATCAGTTTGTCACCTAATTGTATTAGTGGCCCATTCCTAAAGGACTAGAAGTTGGCCACGCAGATAGTTGGCTGAGATGAAGACATTTCAGTACAATAAAGATGTGCAAAACCACTGAAGTGTGAAAAAGCATAGTGCTCAGAGAATCATGGACACTCTAATATGGCTAGAGTACAGAGAAGTACAGGAGAAAAGGTGGGGCTGGGGAGGGTTGCAGGGAACCAGACCAAGAAGAATCTTGAAAACCATGTTAAGGAATTTTAACTCTCTTCAAGGCAACAGGGAGGAACATAGAAATAAAAGCAGGAAGATGACACAATTTCATTTGTCTTGTAGAAAGGGCACCTGAACGCAAGAGGATCAGTTGAGAGGTTACTTTAGTAGTCCAGAAAATAAATGAAGGGATTTTGAAACAAGGCATTTGCAGGGAGAATGGAGAGATTTCTGATGTAAAATTAGCAGGGTTTGATGAATAATGAGCTGTTGGGATAAGGGAAACAGTTTAGGATAACTCTCAAGAAATTCAGTACTTGAATAAATGGCAAAGTTTGAAATAACCATAGCACATTTCTAGCAGATTCAGAGTAAATGTACAGTAAATTTTTACAAGTGGAAGCAGGACAAAATTCTATACAACTTTGAAAGCCAGGCAGAGAGCTTGATTCAATGGGTTACAGAGAAGCACTGAGGGTTGTTTAGCATGATGACACGATAAAGCACATATTAAGAAGATAAGTTAACAGTGATATGCACATTATAGTTGGGAGTTGGAGATGCTTAAGCCAAAGACTGCTAGATAAAATTGCTCTGATAATTTAGGCATGAAACGAAAAGGGCCTATGTGGCAAAAAAGAACAAAATTTGATAGACTAGAAATAACGGATGGAATGAGAGAGAACAGTCATGGATGATTCAAGGCTTAAAGTCTGGGAGACCAGACAAATAGTGGCAACACTGACAGAAATGCAGTGAGTGGGGAGGCCAATTTAAAAGGAAGAAAGATGCTGTGGATGTTGTGTTTAGGATACATTAAGCTTAAAGTAACAAGAAGATATTCAAGTGGGTATGTGCTGAGAACTACTGGAAATAAAAGAATAAGGCTCAGGTTAGAAGCCAAAAGTCAAGATACATATTTGAAAACCATCAATAAAATGATAGATGATGCTACAAAAGTAAATGTAGTGAAAGAACTGAGTAAGTGCTATAGACTAGGTCTTGAGGAGAATACATGTGGAAATCTGGCAGGAAGAGAAAGATAAAGGTGAAGACTAAGTTCTATTCATCTTAGATTCCAGTGCCAGCCAAGGACTAAGCACTCCATAATGTTTGTGGAATGAATGAATAGTAACCAGGAAAGAACCATCTCATACAAACTAAGAGATGAAAGGGGGTTAGCAGTTACAGAACATCCACTCTGCCACCTAGAATACTTTTGACCAGAGATTCCCAAACTTTCTAGGTTCATGGCACCTATAAGCCAAAAGAAATGCCTAATGATTCTGTCAGATCCAAAACAACTTAATAAGTATTTATATTCTAACAACTTAGTAGCCTTTTAAAAAATAATACAATTAAATTGAAAGAAATATTTGTACTTTATTTTTATTAAATACATTTTCTTTTTTTTTTTTGGAGACAGAGTCTTGCTCTGTTGCCAAGGCTGGAGTGCAATGGCATGATCTCAGCTCACTGCAACCTCCACCTCCCAGGTTCAAGCAATTCTCCTGTCTCAGCCTCCCGAGTAGCTGGGATTACTGGCGCATGCTGCCATGCCTAGCTAATTTTTTGAATTTTAGTAGAGACAGGGTTTCACTGTGTTGACGAGGCTGGTCTTGAACTCCTGAGCTCAGGTAATCCACCCGCCTCAGCCTCCCAAAGTGCTAGGATTACAGGCATGAGCCACCGCACCCGGCCTAATACATTTACTTTCTAATGGGATACGTGCATCTGTTGGGAGGAGTGAATGAATACTTGAAAGGATAGCAAATCAAACAAACTATTGGGTGTTTTTGTTTTGTTTTGTTGTTGTTGTTGTTGTTGAGACGGAGTCTCGCTCTGTCCCCCAGGCTGGAGTGCAGTGGCGCGATCTTGGCTCACTGCAAGCTCCGCCTCCCAGGTTCACGCCATTCTCCTGCCTCAGCCTCCTGGGACTACAGGCGCCCGCTACAGCGCCTGGCTAATTTTTTGTATTTTTTAGTAGAGACGGGGTTTCACCGTGGTCTCGATCTCCTGACCTTGTGATCCGCCCGCCTCGGCCTCCCAAAGTGCTGGGATTACAGGCATGAGCCACCACGCCCGGCTCTATTGGGTATTTTTTTGAGATGAGGAGAAACAAGCATAGTTTAAGGTGGAACAAAAGGAGTTAATGAATAGAATGGGAGTAAAGAGAAAGATTTTGCAATTAGTATTAAAATGTGGAGGAAAAAAAGATATGGGATTCAGCTTATGGCTACACATCAGTTTTAGAGGAATAGAGATAACCTCTTCATCCAAGAGGGAAGAACAATGATGTTCTGAGCCGAATACAGAGAACCTCAATTTCGTCCATAGAGCAGAGTACAACAGCAAAATGAACAAAGAGGAAATACCGGGGTGGGAAGGAGGAGGAGAAGGGATGGAATAAGTATTGTGGAACATTTACAAGAGCCCTGCAGAAAAAATAAATAATGGACATGAAACACTAGAAACATTTACATATTATAAATATAAAAATAGGTATTTTAAAAACTTAATGCCTATGTTTACAGGATAATCCAGAATGCATACCTAGTAATAACTGGTTCTCTGAAAACATTAAAAAATGTTTACTCAGTAAAGTTAAATTTATAGATGGTATTATGACGAAAAGGTAATAAAGTAATAAAAAGGTACTAACTGTGTTGATTCATACATACAAATATTGGAAGCTCAGCCTGATGCTGATAAAAGGTGTTTTGTTTTGTTTTGTTTTGTTTTGTTTTGTTTTAATTACAGAGACAAGGTCTCGCTGTGTTGACCATGCTGGTTTTGAACTCCTGGCCTCAAGAAATCCTTCAGCCTTGGCCTTCCGAAGTGTTGAGATTACAGCTGCCTCACCTGGCCCGGATAGAAGATATTAATTTGAATGCTTTGATACTCCACAATATTATTTCTCCAAAGGGAACAAAGTAAATCATATGCGTAGAATTATTATAAATTCTACTTAATTACAATAAGCGCAGTGGCTCATGTCTGTAATCCCAGCACTTCGAGAAGCTGAGGCGGGCAGATCATTTGAGGTCAGGAGTTCAAGATCAGCTTGATCAACATGGTGAAACCCTGTCTCTACGAAAACAAAAAAACAAAAAAAAATTAGCCAGGTGTGGTGGCGAGCACCTGTAATCCCAGCTACTTGGGAGGCTGAGGCATGAGAATTGCTTGAACCTGGGAGATGGAGAGTGCAGTGAACCAAGATCTTGCCACTGCACTCCAGCCTGGGTGACAGAGTGAGACTCCGTATCAAAAAAAAAAAAAAAAAATTGTAGTTAATTAATATCATAAAAGGCCTTTACTGTGAAACAACTGCAATTAAAAAAATACTTACCTGAGCACCTATACGTCAACATTTTGGAACAACTGGGAGTTGCTAGAAAACTGACTACTTCTTTATTTATTATATCTGAACATAATGTAAATGGATCTGGAAAAAAATTGCAAAATGAAGGATTTTTGGATTAATGAAAAGAATCAGATATTTTAAGGATTTATTAAATATCAAGCTTTTCATAAACCTTAGCCTAGTACTATGCCTCTAGTCATGCTGGTGAATAAACAGAAAGATTCTGGATCTTAATAGAAGGGATTTACAACAGAAAGAGTCAAAGGTATGGCTTATACTTTAGAGGGCCAATATACCAATGGACTTTTTTTTTTTTTTTGAGATGGAGTCTCACTCTGTCGCCCAGGCTGGAGTGCAGTGGTGTGATCTCACCTCACTGCAACCTCTGCCTCCTGGGTTCAAGCAATTTTCCTGCCTCAGCCTCCTGAGTATCTGGGATTACAGGTGCCCACCACCACGCCTGGTTAATTTTTGTATTTTTAGTAGAGATGGGGGTTTCACCATGCTGGCCAAACTGGTCTTGAACTCCTGACCTCAGGTGATCCGCCCACCTAGGCCTCCCAAAGTGCTGGGATTACAGGCGTGAGCCACTGCGCGCAGCCAATGTACATTTTTAGCTATATGGTTACCTAAATATCTGTTTTATTGAAAAACCAAAGAAACATTTTTAATCATACCTGTTACTGGTAACTGCTGCTTTATATTTTTGGCAATGTGAACTGGGTGTTTAAACACATGGTCACTAAAAGAAAATAAACACCAGATTACTAAAAGTAAACATACTCTTTGGTGTGTGGACCAATGTTTCTGTAAGCAGTGTTGTGATTTTCAGAGTTTTATGGGCAAAAGCAACCTGGAATCATGATCGACCAAAACCTACCAAATTCTGCCAAAGTAGGGCCTGCAACAATTAAAGCCTTGTTTCTAGAGCTAGAGTCAAATAAGACTCCAGAGGGCAATAGTATTGATGCCAGATGAAACTTGGAAGAAAAAGATTATAAAAAGAAGGAAGTAGGAGAGATGAAGGCAAAAAGGAGATAACAAAATCAGTGGGAGCAAAAATGAACATGGGTGCAGGATGGCAAAGTGCTAACAATAATCATTTAAAGACCTGAATTTAAAAATCCTTCCTAACCCCCAAAACATTTGTGTGTTTGAACCCTGTAGTCCTTGATGAATAAATACAAGTTTTGATTATACTGTCACAATGATAATAGTACAGAAAAAGGCAAGAACTGTAGATCAGGTAGCAGGCATAGCAGTAGCTTTATAATTACAGCTATCTGTCTATGTACATATATTTGTAGGAGGAAAAAAGCATTTCAAAGAGATGAAAATATTAATAACTTGGCTGAGGTAGAAATATGGCTAACCCTAGCCGCGTGCAGTGGCTCACACCTGCAATCCCAGCATTTTGAGAGGCTGAGGCGGGCAGATCTTGAGGTCAGGAGTTCGAGAACAGACTGACCAACATGGAGAAACCCCATCTCTACTAAAAATACAAAAAATTAGCCGGGCGTGGTGGCATATGCCTGTAATCCCAGTTACTCAGGAGGCTGAGGCAGGAGAATCACCTGAACCTGAGAGGCGGAGGTTACAGTGAGCTGAGATCGCGCCATTGCACTCCAGCCTGGGCAACAAGAGCGAAACTCTCTCTCTCTCTCTCTCTCAAAAAAAAAAAAAAAAAAAAAAAAAAAGGAAATATGGCTAACCCTATAGAAGAAAGAAGGCTATGGGTGTGGAAAGCTTAGGATGGAGGTCAAGAAGGCTGGCCCAGGACCATATCTTACTGCTTCCCAATTCCCATACCTGAGAAATCAAGTTAAAATTAACATCAAGAATGGTCTTGAAACAGATAAAAGGGGTGGTATTGATGTAACCCTTCTTCTTGGTACTTAGTTTACCCTTCAACCTGTCCAAAATGTAGCAGCATCCTCTTCATTTTTCCTAAGTACTGTAACCATCAGAAGAGCACAACCCAGTAAAGGGTTTAAGAAAAGCTACAATCCCGGGTCTAGCCCCACAAACTAACTGCAAGGGAAAAAGACTATGTTCTAGAGACAAAGTGCAGGGAACAAACAAAAGGGCAAACCCAAACCAAATTTTATTCACATCCTATTCCCTTTATCACATTAAATTTAAAAACTAGTTTTTGCTATACTGCTGATAGATTATCAATGCATGCATTGTTACTTCAAGTAAAGGGTTTCCGTTTAGGTTTTATTTTCTGAGTACCCTTTCTAAAATTCAACTATGTTACGCCACTTAATTTAAAATCCTCAATCACTCCCTATACCCTGTGAGTTAAACCCCAAAATCCAGAGTATGACATTGCAGGGCTCTAGATGAACTGGCCCATACCTCCCCATCCAAACCCCTTTCCCAACACTTCCTACTTTACGCTCTTCCCAAGACCGTGTTTCATCATGTCATTTCTATATGCCCGGTATTTAACAGTGTGGCATACTGTAGTACACAATAAATACTCGCTGAATAAATAAAAGTTACACATAATTATTAAACTATACCTTGATTGAGAAATAAAATTCTTTTCAAAAGTAGTTTCTTCACGTAAGTTTTGATTGCAGCTTGACTTGGCTTTATATAAAGACTTATTTTGCTCACTCTCCCTATAACAAGCATGGACTGGATTTGCACTCTTCAATGGTGTCTTCATTTGGTCATCATTTGTACATGCTTTAGACATGACTCCATGGGACTTATAACTCTGAAACTGTCTAGAATGGCTTTTATCCTCATCTTCTGCTTTGGTAGCTCGACCAATATGATCTGCATGGAGATGTTTCCATGTATTCTGAATACTCATGTTCATAGATGAAATATTATCCTGACAGTTTTCTCTTTGTATTTCTTCCTATAGTGTAAAAATGACAAGAAATAATTTCAATATAATGCATTCCCTTTATAACCCAATTTATACTCCATTTAAATAATGAAGAATGAAGAAAAAGTTTATGATTACCAATAGAACATATATGATAAAAGACAGTTTACATTAGGAAGAAAAGGGAGTTTATTCATTAAACGATATTGGGACAATTGAGTAGCCATCTGGTGAAAAAATAAGTTGAATATCTTACAGCTTATACAAAGATAAAGTCAAAATGAAACAAATATATTTAAAAACAAAGTCATATATGTTCTAAAAGAAACCATTATATTTTAATATTCTCAAGGGGTATAAGACCTTTCAAAGTATTACCCAAAATTAAATAATAAAAGAAAACTATTATACTCAACCTCATAAAATTTTTTTTTTTTTAATTCTGCTAGAGATCAAAAACGTTACTCTGGGCAGGGATCTCAGGAATAAAGAACCAGAAGCAAAACCAAATGACAATCAAAACACCCAGAAATAATATGTATAAAGCATATCTTAAGCAACAGGAGATATATATATATATGTAAAAATATATATATAAATAAATAAATAAATAAATATATATATATATATTTTTTTTTTTTTTTTTTTGAGACAGGGTCTTGCTCTGTTACCCAGGCTGGAGTGCAGTGGCAATGATCACAGCTCACTGCAGCCTCGACTTCCTGGGCTGAAGCAATCCTCCCACCTCAGTCTCCTGAGTAGCTGGGACCACAGGCATACACCATCATACCTGGCTAATTTGTATTTTTTGTAGACACAGGGTTTTGCCATGTTGCCCAAGCTGAAGGATAATTTTTAAAAATAACATTTATAAAAAGTTACTACAATGAAATATGAAAAAGATCAACGATAGCACGGAAAAGCAGGCACAGAAGATGAACAGATAGTTTATAAGAAAGGAAATATAAATAGCTCTTAAACACAAGAAAAAATGTCCCATCCCACTTGAGATAAATAAATATTAAAGCTACACTGAGATATTTTTCTTCATCTGTTACACTGACAAAGATCAAAAGGCTGTGGCGAAATATGTACTCTTAAACATTACTAGTGGGAGTGTAAGTTGATATAACTTCTGTGGCGAAACAATTTGACAGTATCTTTCATAATAAAAACTATGTCTATCTAGGTATCTGAGAGGTACTATTATTTTCTCCATTTATCAATGATGAAACTAAAGCACAAAGAGATTAAATAACTTGCCTAAACTTCCCCTAAAGTTTCCAACATCCATGAATCTGGGGATCTGTGGGAGGTCCTGGAACCAATCCCCCATAGATACCAAGGGTTGACTGTACTTTAAATGGGTGAACTGTAAGGTTTGTGAATTATGTATCATTAAAGCTGTTACAGAATACACACACACACACACACACACAGGTACATGTGTAGCACGTATTTAGAGTTGTTTGCAATGGTAAAAATTTAAATATAACTTACATGTCCATCAATAAAGGACTGGTTAAATCAATTATGGCACATCTGCAACAGTGAATACTACTCAGACAATTAAAATAATAAAATCACTATATTATACTAACTTGGACACTACGTTTTTATTTTTTTAAATATATGCATATACAAAGACATAAAGCATACATACATAAATATATTTATATAGAGAGGAAAGAGGTTATTAGATTATTACTACTTTTCTCTTTTCTTGAACCCCAATTATTCAGATGTTAGATCTCTTGGCTCAATATTCCATGTTTCCTGTCTTTTCAATCATCATTTCTACTTTTTAAAAATCTTTTTTTTGTTTTATGTCAAAGCATGATTCTTCAAGTATTACTATGGAGTTTTCTATTTAAAACTTTAAAAAACAACTTGGGAAGAAAAAATTTTTCACCCTCCAATCTCTACTGTTAAAAAATATCAGCTGGGCATGGTGGCTCACACCTGTATTCCCAACATTTTGGGAGACTAAGGCAGGCAGATCACTTGAGGTCAGGAGTTCAAGACCAGCCTGGCCAACATGAGGAAACCCTGTCTCTACTAAAAATACAAAGAAATTAGCCGAGTGTGGTGGCGCACATCTACTTGAAAGGCTGAGGCATGAGAATCACTTGAACTTGGGAGGCGGAGTTTGCAGTGAGCCAAGATCGCGTCACTGCACTCCAGCCTGGGCAACAGAGCAAGACTCTGTCTCAAAAAAAAATTTTTTTTAATGTATATGTCACTGTAGTATGGAGAAAAAAAGACATTTTAAAAATGTGAAAAAAGTTCTATATACTCTTTAAAACAAAGAATCCAACCTCATTTCCTTCTCTTTCAAGCTGCTCTATTCTGTGTAGAATTTCCTTTGCTTTCCTCCAGTGCTCTTCAAGATTCTTCTCTTTCACATTTATGTCCTTTAATTGCTGTGTTTCATTTTCATCAAAAGGATATTCGCCTAGACTTAGAGATAATTTCTCAGCTTTGTAATATCGGAAAAACACAATGAATGAGAGGTTATTTAAACACTTTATACGTAAGGACAACCTCACACCCCACCCTCTCCTTTCTCTAAATTTTTCCATCCAGACTATCTTAACAGCTTAATTAGTACTGAAAAGTAAGTGGAAGAGAACAGTCATAAATTAGACTTTACTCTTCAGAGTTACAGGAGAAAAAACATGCAAATATGTTATGCCGGGCACATAAACGCTCTCAGGTACATGCATACTGGTTTTAAAGTAGTTAGCTTTTTAGGCCGGGCACAGTGGCTCACACTTGTAATCCTAGCACTTTGGGACGCCGAGGCGGGAGGATCACTTGAGGTCAGGAACTCAAGGCCAGCCTGGCCAGTATGGTGAAACTCCGCCTCTTCTAAAAAAAAAAAAAAAAAAAAAAAAATTAGCCAGGCATCGTGGCACGCACCTGTAGTACCAGATACCAGATACTCCGGAGGGTGAGGCACAAGACTCCCTCAAACCCAGGAGGCAGAGGCTGCAGTGAACAGAGATTGCACCACTGCACTCTACCCCCGGTGACAAACTGAGACTTTGTCTCAAAAATAAAGTAGTTTTTTAAAAAAACAATGTTCATAAATTGATTCCTTCCTATAATCCTTTTTTTTTTTTTTTTTAACATACTGTGTCTGCACTTTTTCTTCCACAAAGATCAAAATTCTTATCATGGCCACTGCCCTCTGAGCTCAAGCTACACTGGCCATCAATTCCTTAAGTGCACCAGGTTCCCTCCTATCACAGGGCCTTTGTGCCTCACTGTTGCTTATGCCTGAGATGCTCGCTGATAACAAATTCCTTTCTTTTCACCTAATTAACCCTAGACATTCAGTTCTCAGCTCAAGAATCACTTCCTCCCAAAGCCTTTTCTGCTCCACGTCTAGACCAGATTTCTTTGTTATAGGCTATTAAAGACCTGTGGTCTATCCCCTTATACTTCTTATGTCAATTTATAATAACACATAATCTCATTTTTTGAGTTACTGTCTATTTCTCTAGTTAAACTAAGCTCTGTGAATACACAGATTGTTTTTTTAATCACTGTATCCCTGATGTCCCTGATGCCTAGCACACTGCCCGGCACATAACAGAAACTCAAACTTTTTTTTTTGAGACGGAGTTTTGCTCTGTCGCCTAGGCTGGAGTGCAGTGGCATGATCTCGGCTTGCTGCAACCTCTGCCTCCGGGGTTCAAGTAATTCTTCTGCCTCAGCCTCCCGTGTAGCTGGGGCTACAGGTGTGCGCCACCATGCCTGGCTAATTTTTTTTGTATTTTTAGTAGAGATGGGGTTTCACCATGTTGGCCCGGCTGGTCTCGAACTCCTGACCTCATGATCCGCCTGCCTAGGCCTCTGAAAGAGCTGGGATTACAGGCGTGAGCCACCGCGCCCAGCCCAGACATTTAAAAATAAATAAATGTACTTACGATTTAACAATAAATAACCCTTAGTCCACAAATTTAATTCCTGCAAACTAAATTTGTGCACATGGCATAAAATAGTGAATTATCTATACTGCTGCTCTCTTCCACATGGGTTTGTATATGCTGAATATACCCTAGTTGTCATGTCCAAATTATACACTCTGACTTTTTTTTGAGACAGGGTCTTACTATATGAGCCAGGGTGGAGGGCAGTGGTGCAAACACAGCTCACTGTAGCCTCAACCTGAGCACTTCCTGAGCTCAGATGATCCTTCTACCTCAGCTTCCCAAGTAGCTGGCACGCGTGTGCCACCAGGCCAGATAATTTTTTCTTTCCTTTTTTTTTTTTTTTTTTTTTTAAATAGAGACAGTTTCTCCATGTTGCCCAGGCTGGTCTTGAACTCCTGGACTCAAGCGATCTGCCTGCCTTGGCCTCCCAAAGTGCTGGGATTACAGGCATGAGCCACTGTGCAGGGCCTACTCTGCTTTTCAAATGTAAGAAGAATCTGAGAGCTAAAAGGCCTTGGCTCATGAAAGCAGATATAAATTCCCCTTTATAAACTTTGGTTTGTATGTTCTTAAAGTAATAGTACACTTACTAATTTTTTTGCAGTTGTGAAGCACAAATGTGGCAGCTTTGTTCAGTTCCTCATTCTGAGATTCAGTTAAGGCTTGAATCATGAGTGGAAGCCCATTGTTTTTAAAAAGGTCATACTGATTTTCCTCTGGAAAACACACAGTTAAAGAGGACAATGATTTTATCATAAACTATCTATATGAGGTCATAATTCTTCCTTGTGATAATTATGAACATAGTTCAAAATTTTAAAAATAGGCCAGGAACGGTGGCTCACTCTTGTAATCCCAGCACTTTGGGAGGCTGAGATGGGTGGATCACTTGAGGTCAGGAGTCCAAGACCAGCCTAGCCAACATGGCAAAACCCGGTCTCTACAAAAAATGCAAAATATTAGCCAGGCATGGTGGCAGGCACTTGTAATCCCAACTTCTCAGGAAATTGAGTTGAACCTGGGAGGTGGAGGCTGCAGTGAGCCAAGGTCCAGCCATTGCATTTCAGTCTGGGCAACAGAGTGAGACTTTGTCTCAAAAAACAAAAATACAACGACAACAACAAATTTTTAAAATAGAGAAACACATAGTTTCAAAAGGAATTTTTTTTTTTTTTTTTTTTTTTGAGAGGGAGTCTCGCTCTGTCACTCTGATTGGAGTGCAGTGGCGTGATCTCGGCTCACTGCAACCTCCGCCTGCTGGGTTCAAGCAATTCTCTTGCCTCAGCCTCCCGAGTAGCTGGGACTACAGGTGCGCACCACCGTGCCCAGCTAATTTTTTGTATTTTTAGTAGAGACAAGGTTTCAACATGCTTGCCAAGCTGGTCTCGAACTCCTGACCTCGTGATCTGCCTATGTCAGCCTCCCAAAGTGCTGGAATTACAGGCGTGAGCCACCACATCTAGCCCCCAAAAGGATTTTTAATATAGAAAATAATTCACTTAAGGCCGGGCTCAGTGGCTCATGCCTGTAATCCCAGAACTTTGGGAGGCCGAGGCGGGCAGATGACCTGAGGTCGGGAGTTCGAGACCAGCCTGACCAACATGGAGAAACCTCATCTCTACCAAAAATACAAAATTAGCCAGGCGTGGTGGTGCATGCCTGTAATCCCAGCTACTTGGGAGGCTGAGACAGGAGAATTGCTTGAACCTGGGAGGTGGAGGTTGCAGTGAGCCAAGATTGTGCCATTGCACTCCAATCTGGGCAACAAGAGCAAAACTCCGTCTCAAAAAAAAAAAAAAAATTCACTTACACAAAATACCTGTCTCAAAGATGATCTCTGAAATGCAGCCACAGAGTAGTATCATAACTCATAAGGGTAAAACTGCCCTCACTTGGTTTGAAAAAGGGTATAATCAATCCTAAATTACACAGAAGTTAAGGGAAAGAATAGATAAACTAACGGAGGGAGTAGAAAGTGTAGGGGAAGGAAGAAAGAATGGGAGAAGCAAGAGAGAGCAAAGGGAGGACAGTGGAAAAGTGAGAGCTGAAAGAGCAGAGACACGAGATCAGAAGAAGAGAGAGGGGTAGAGAGGGAAGTGGAGAGAATTGGTAAGAAGGAGTAGATTGAACAGAGGGAGAATGGGAGGAAAGTAGAGGAGGAGGAAAGTAAAAGGGGGAGAAGAAAAAGAGAGAGAAGACAGTAATAGGTAGAAAAAGAAAGAATCTTTGAAAGTTTTAACAAGGAGAACAGAATCAGATTTGTGCAGCAATGTGCAGAGTGGACTGAAAAATGAAGATAGAAGGGAAGGAGCTTTCTCCCTGTGCTGTAGTGAGAAAACCACTGCAATAATATTGATGAAAGATATGGGTTTGAGGGCCTACTGTAGAAGAGCAGCATTGGAACTGGACAGAAAGGGATCAAGAGGGGTAAACAGAAGTAGAACTACAGGTCTTAATGACTGACTTAATACAATGAGTGAAGGAGAATTAGAAGCTGAAATGATTAGTTTGAGGTCTGAATAGGAGAAAAGCAATACTTTTAAGACCTTCACATGACTGGAAGGAAAAAAAAAAAGTATATTTCCACTCTACTATTTTAATAACCACACACAATAAATCCAATACTTACCACAATCCTCTGTGCAATGACCAAGAGTAAGCATGATGCTAAATTTTTCTCCTGAATCCAGACTTTCATGAAGCAGTAATGCCAGAAGTTTTGAAACAATGTGGTACTTGGAGAGTACTATCCCAAAAGTAGCTATTAGTATAAAATAGGAAAAAAAGATAGTACAAATTTAAAACTTATAAATGTATATATACATTTTTCAGCTTATTCCGATAGAATGTTATATATCTATATAACATTAAATATACACATATAACATCTAATAAATATGTGTATGTGTGAATATAAATAAAATATAAATAAATTCATTGTAATAAGATGGTTGCTTATTACTATAACCCTCATTACTCTTTCTTCCCATACTAAAGACATATTACTAAAGCAAATTTTTCGAAGAATTTTTTTTCTTAATTGTTCTGCAGAATGCTGTGAAGATGAAGTACCACTAACTTCCTAAAGGCTGAGTATGCTTACACTCCCCTTACCTACCTCTTCTTACCTAGATTGGATAGTAAAGACTTTCCTACATAATCAGTTCCTGCTGTCATTTAAAATACACTATTAACTGACCACAGTTTTGCTTACAATGAAGCTTATGCGAAGCTATGCTGAGACTGACAAAAGTCAAAAAGTCCTCCATTTTTTGGCCAGGCGCGGTGGCTCACGCCTGCAATCCCTGCACTTTGGGAGGCCGAGGCAGGTGGATCACGAGGTCAGGAGATGGAGACCATCCTGGCTAACACGGTGAAACCCTGTCTCTACTAAAAACACACACACAAAAAATAGCCGGGCATGGTGGTGGGCACCTGTAGTACCAGCTACTCAGGAGGCTGAGGCAGGAGAATCGCTTAAACCCAGGAGGCAGAGCTTGCAGTGAGCCAAGATCACACCACTGCACTCCAGCCTGGGCAACAGAGTGAGACTCCGTCTCAAAAAAAAAAAAAAAAAAAAAAAAAAGTCCACCATTTTAAGCTATATTTCTCCAAGTGTGGCTTTCAACAGAATTCACCCAGAGTCTAACAATATTAATATCAACAAAAAAGTTGTGAATTCCTCAAGGGACTACATCTTAGTCATTTTTGTACTTGTAAAGCTCAGCACATAGCAGGCCCTCAATAACCACTTTTTAAAAAACCATCTATTTTTTGCCCCCTAGTTGTTTGTGAATACCAAGAGAGTTTCTTACTCTTCAGTGTTTGCACATATGAGAAGCAGCAGCCATGAGTTCAAGTATGGTTCTGCCACTCACTAGTAATGCTGTGTTGGGTAAGTCCAACCTCATACTTAGCAAAAAGAGATGTATTCTTTACATAAATTGGGTTTTCCATTCCTTAATCTCAAAAATATCCCTTGGTTTCTCATCTGAATATTATTATTATTATTTATTTTTTTTTTTTTACTTTTTTTGAGGCCAGTGCTCTTCCCAGGCACAAGGTGGCTGTGATCTCGGCTCCTGCAAGCTCCGCTCTCTTCTCCCGCCTCAGCCTCAGACTACAGGTGCCACTCCCTGCACTCCCTGTATTTTAATCAGAGGCAGTTCCCTATGTCACTTCAGGATAATTCTCCTGACCTCAAATGATCCCTAAACCTCTCAAGGCTGCTAGATGACGAACAGCTGAGCATATTATTATTATTTTTTTTTTTTTTTTTTTTTTTGAGGGGTATATTCGGCCAAGCTGGTCTCAAACTCCTGGCTTCAAGCAATCCTCCCATCTTGGCCTCCCAAAATGCTGGGATTACAGGTGTGAGCCACCATACACAGCCTGAAATTTTTAATTTAATGTTGCCTTTTTTTTCCAGACAGAGTTTTGCACCTGTCGCCCAAGCTGGAGTGTAGTGGCATGATCTCAGCTCCCTCACTGCAACCTCCACCTCCTGGGTTCAAGTGATTCTCTTGCCTCAGCTTCCTAAGTAACCGGAATTACAGGCACCTACCACCACATTCGGCTAATTTTTGTATTTTTAGTAGAGACGAGGGTTCACCATGTTGGCCACACTGGTCTTGAACTCCCGACCTCAAGCCATCTGCCCGCCTCAGCCTCCCAAAGTGCTGGGATTACAGGCATGAGCCACTGCGCCTGGCCATGTTGGATAATTTCTAATATTCCCTTCCACTTGTGAGAAACTGTTAGTCTAAACCATGTTACTGTTCAATCTACTATTTCAACACTCTTCATGCTATATTCAAAGAAAATTCAATTTCAAAAAAACTAGTAAGCACTGTCACTCACGATTATCAGCAATGCATGCATCCACAGTCTTTGTCACAACCACTGCAAGTTTAGCACTGGAAAGAGTCTCATGTGAATCAGATTCCAGTTGCACGAGAACTTGAGACAATACATCCAGTCCACCCACAGATACGAAGTATTTCTGAACATATGCTTAAAGAATAAAGTAGCAAAACTATTAATATTTCAAACAAGACAGCTGAATGGTTTTACTCAATTAATTTGCACTAAATATAACACTAACTTGGTCTTTTCAAATACTTTCTAAAAATCCCAAAATTAAAGAATTAAAAATCCAATCTATACCTGTGCATATACATAATCATAAAATAGATTATTTATTTACGTAAGTACCTTACTTTGACATAGTAAAACTATATGTATAGTACAGTATTTCTTGTGTATTAGAAATCTTTTTTGTTTCATGTAGTAAGAACTGCTCTATTTTGTAAGAATGGCATTATTAAGCTGCCCTCTGGGCCGAGCATGGTGGCTCACGCCTGTAATCCCAGCACTTTGGGAGGCCGAGATAGGAGGACTGCTTGAGTCAGGAGTTTAAGACCAGCCTGGCCAACATGTTGAAACTCCATCTCTACTAAAAACTTAAAAAATAGGCAGGGTGCGGTGGCTCACACCTGTAACCCCAGCACTTTGGGAGGCCGAGATGGGCGGATCACAAGGTCAGGAAATCGAGACCATCCTGGCTAACACGGTGAAACCCCGTCTCTACTAAAAATACAAAAAATTAGCTGGGCGTGGTGGTGGGCGCCTGTAGTCCCAGCTACTCGGGAGGCTGAGGCAGGAGAATGGCGTGACCCCAGGAGGCGGAGCTTGCAGTGAGCCGAGATTGTGCCACAGCACTCCAGCCTGGGTGACAGAGCGAAACTCCATCTCAAAAAAAAAAAAAAAGAAAAAGAAAATTAAAAATTAAGCTGGTCGTGGTGGTACATGCCTATAATCCCAGCTACTCAGGTGGCTGAGGCAGGAGGACCACTTGAACCCGGGAGGCAGAGGTTGCAATGAGCTGAGCTAACACTACTGAGTGAGACTCTGTCTCAAAACACAAACAAAAACAAAACAAAACAAAAAACCAAAAAGAAACCTATCCCTCAACAATATTAAACAAGTATTTCAATAGAGTTATAAAGAATATATTCATTCATTTATCTTGGTAATTAGCAAGCTGCGTATTTTCTGCAATCCAACGTAACTAATTCCTCAGATTGTTTGACTCCTCAAGATGCAAAGTAATTTAACTGTTCTAAAAGAGCATATATCTCATCTGTCATATTTACACCTAATTCTTTTACTTCTTGGAGCATAAAATTATAACACATCCCTGAGAGTCATAACAACTATTCCAAGCAAAGATTCAATGACCAGTATCTATTTTTCTAAATCTGAAGTCTTTTGTTTCCTAGTTGAAAATAATTCTGGGCTGGGCATGGTGGCTTATGCCTTTAATGACTACAGGCGTGCACCACCATGTCCAGGTAATTTTTGTACTTTTGGTAGAGACGCAGTTTCACCATGTTCCCCAGGCTGGTCTCGAACTCCTGAACTAAAGCAACCTGCCTGCCTCGGCCTCCCAAACTGTTAGGATTACAGGCATGAGCCATGGCGCCCAGCCCAGAAACATTATTTAAGGGCAGGCAAACACTTTCAATATTATGGTGGCTCCAAAATAGACTTCTTTACTAGGAAGTATTTTCACTTTTTAAAAATCTTCAAAAAAGAGGCTGGATGTGCTAGTAGCTCATGTCTGTAATCCTAGCATTTTTGAGAGGCTGAGGCAGGAGGATTGCTTGAATTCAGAAGTTCATTATCAGCCTGGGCAACATAGTGAGACCCCATCTCTAAAAAAAAAAAAACAAAGTAAAAATTAGCCAGGCTCAGTGGTGTGTGCGTGTAGTCCCAGCACCTCAGGAGGCTAAGGCATGGGGATCGCTTAGGCCCAGAGGTTTGAGGCTGCAGTGACCTATGATTGTGCCACTGTACTCTAGCCGGGGTGACAGAGTGAATAAGACTCTAGCTCAAAAAAAAAAAAAAAAAAAAAGGCATTTGTTAATGCTTAGATGAAAATGGCAGTGTGTTACCACAGATTCTTAGTTATAGCCTAAGTGACAAAAACTCAGGCATATAAGCAGAAGAACATCCTAGACCACATTTATTGTATACTGAATATTTTAGATTTTCTCTAATCTGTAGTTTACTGAAGGTAATGAAGTCCTATAACTATCACTCACTAAAGCTGGCTTTTAGAGATAAAGGGACTGTCAGGGTATCATGGAAATAGATTCCAATTTTTTCTGTAATTCTAGAGATATATAACATGTAACACGAGTATTTGTTTCAAACACTTGACTATAGATATACGTTAGCAATGTGTGAAAGTTCTAGTTGTTCCACATCCTTTGCCAATATTTAGCATGATCACTTTTTATTTTTAATATGTTAGTTGGTGTGTAGTAATATCTCTTTGGGATTTTAATCTGGATTTCTCTGGTAACTAATTATTTCTTGAGCATTTTTTTTTCCCTGAGACAGAGTCTTGCTCTGGCTCTGTCACCCAAGCTGGAGTGCAGTGGTGTGATCATAGCTTACTGTAAGCTTGAACTCCTGGACTCAAGTGATTCTCCCACCTCAGCTTCCTGAGTCACTAGGACTATAGGTGCATGCCACCATATTTGGCTAATTTTTAAAATGTTTTTGTAGAGACAAGGTCTCACTACATTGCCCAGCCTGGTCTCAAACTCCGGGGCTCAAGCGATTCTCCCTCCTTGGCCTTCCAAAGCGCTGGGATTACACGTATAAGCCACCATGCCCAGCCAATCTTAAACATCTTTTCAAGTGCTTACTTAATATTCACACCTTCTTTGCTAAAGTATCTGTTCAAATCTTTTGCCCACTTTTTTAATCATCAGGTTGCTTTTGTCTTCTTATCGATTTATAAGAGCTATTTACAAGTTTCTGGGTACAAATTCTTAATTAGATAAATAGTTCTCAAATATTTTCTCTCAGTCTAGCTTACCTTTCATCCTCATAGCAAGCTCTTCTGAAGAGCAAAATTATTTCAATTAAGTCCAATTTACCATTTTTTCTTTAGTTATTCATGCTTTTTGTGTCCTTAGAAACCTTTGCCTACCCCCAAGTTGTGAGAATTTTCTGCTTTTGTCCACGTTTTATATTTTCACTGTTACATTTAAGTCTATGAACTATTTCAAGTTAGTTTTTGTATACTGTATAAGGGTTTGGATTCATATTTTGCATATAGATATCCACTTTTTCTAGCATTATTTGTTGAAAATATCTTTTCCTCCACAGAATGACAATGGCATCTTTGTAGACAATCAACAATGATATATGTATGAGTCTATTTCTGGGTTCTCACTTTTATTTCCTTAATAGGTAAGTCTACAAGGCCGGGTGTGGTGGCTCATGCCTGTAATCCCAGCACTTTGGGAGGCCAAGGTGGGAGGATCACCTGAGATCAGGAGTTCAAGACCAGTCCGGCCAACATGGTGAAACCCCATCTCTACTAAAAATACAAAAATTATCCAGGCATGGTGGCGGGTGCTTGTAATCCCAACTACTTGGGAGGCTGAGACAGAAGAATCACTTGAAACCGGGAGGTGGACGTTGCACTGAGTCGAGACCATACCATTGCACTCCAGCCTGGGCAACAAGAGTGAAATTCTGTCACCAAAAAAATAAAAATAAAAAAAAAAAGAATCTGTAAGTCTATACCTACACCAATGCCACGCTTTCTTGATTTCTGTATAAGTACTAAAATCAGGCAACATAGTCCTACAGTTTTATCCTTTTTTCCCCAAAAGTTTCAATTATCCTAGGCCCTTTGTATTCCATGTAAGTTAGAATCAGAAATATCTGCTGGGATTTTGCTTGAGAATTCCATGAATCTAGAGATGAATTTGAAAGTGACATTCTTACAATGTTGAGTCTTATAATCCAGAGTATTATATATATCATCAATTTATTTTCTTTTAATTTCTGTTGTGTGTGTATGTGTGTGTGTGTGTGTGTGTGTTACAGGATCTCCCTGTTGCCCAGGCTGGAGTGCAATAGCAGAATCATAACTCACTGCAGCCTTGACCTCCCAGGCTCAAGCAATCCTCTCAAGTAGCTGAGACTATAGGTGTGAATCATTACACCTGGCTAGTTTTTAAATTTTTGTAGCTACAGGGTCTTTCTATGTTGCCCAGGCTGGTCTTGAACTCCTAGATTCAAGTGGTCCTCCTGCCTCGGCCTCCCAAAGTGCTGGATTATAGGCATGAGTCACTACACCTAGCCTCTTATCTTTTTTCCAGTCTCAAGGGGAAAACATTAAGTCTTTCGCCATTAAGTGTGCTACTTGTAGTATTTTGTAGAGGTCCTATCACATTAAGGAAGTTTCCTTCTGTTCCTAGTTTACCATGAGTTTACAGATGTATGTTGAATTATGTCAAATGCTTTTCCTGCATCTATTGAAATTATCATATTGTTCTTCTTTTCTAGACTGTACATATGATGAATTTTCTAATGTTAAACCTATCTTGCATTCCTGGGATACATGCCACTTGGTCATAATGTATTCTTTTCCATATGCTGAATTAGATTTGTTAATATTTTCTAATGCTAAATTAGATTTGTTAATTTTTTTTAAGGATTTTTACATCTATGTTCTAGAGCTATTAGCCAACAGTTTCTCGTAATGTTGTTTCTGGGTTCTGATGTCGGTGTAATGCTGGCCTTACACGTTGGGAAGCGTTTATCCCACTTCTATTTCCTGGAATAATTTATGTGAAATTATTGGTTTGTTTCCTGAAATATTTGGCAGAATTCGCCAATGAAACCATTAAGGCCTGGAATTTCCTAAGCTAAGGTTTTGTTTTGCGTCTTTGCATTGTTTTTTGTTTGTTTGTTGTTGTTTTTTAAGAGGTGGGTTCTTGCTATGTTGCCCAGGCTGCAGTGACTATTCTCAGGTATGATAATAGCAGACTATACCCTTGAACTTCCAGGCTCAAGTGATCCTCCCACCTCAGTCTCCCAACAGCTGGGACTACAGGCATGCGCAACCATGCCCAGGCTTGGGTTAAGCTTTTAAACTACAAATTTGACTTCTTTAACAGATATAGGAGTATTCAGGTTACTAGTTCTTCTTGGGTGAGCTTTGTTTGGTAGTTTGTATCTTTCAAAGAATTTGTCCAACTAATCTAAGTTGTAAAATGTCATGACATAAAGCTGTTTCTACTATTCTTTCATTACTCTTAATATCTATTAAGATCTATAGTGAAGTTATCACTCCTGGCACAGGTAATCTGAGCTTTCTCTCGTTACTTTGTGATCAGTCTGGCTAGAGGATCACTTTTATTGATCTTTTCAAAGAATTAGCTCATGTTTCAATTATTTTTCTCCATTCTGTGCTTTTCTCTATTTCACGATTTCTAATCTTCTCATTATTTCCTTTGTTATGCTTATTTTAACTTGCTTGGTTTGCTAATTTCTTAGGTAGAAGCTAATACGTTTATTTATTTATTTATTTATTTATTTATTTATTTATTTATTTATTTTTGAGACAGAATCTCTCTCTGTTGCTCAGTCTGGAGTGCAGTGGTATGATCTTGGCTCACTGCAACCTCTGCCTCCCAGGTTCAAGCGATTCTCCTGCCTCAGCCACCCGAGTAGCCGGGATTACATGTGCACACCACCACACCGGGCTAATTTTTTTGTATTTTTAGTAGAGACAAAGTTTCATCATGTTGGCCAGGCTGGTCTGGAACTCCTGACCTCAAGTGATTCCCCCACCTCAGACTCCCAAAGTGCTGGGATTACAGGTGTGAGCCATCACACCCAGTCAGAAGCTAGTATAATTGACTTGAGACCTTTCTTTTCTTATACAAGCCTTAATACTATAAATTTCTCTCTCAACACTGTTTTGCAGCATCACACAGATTTCTTTTAATTTTTTTTTTTTTTTTGAGATGGAGTCTCACTCTGTCACCCAGGCTGGAGTGCAGTGGCGTGATCTCAGCTCACTGCAATCTCTACCTCCCAGGTTCAAGAGATTCTCCTGCCTCCGCCTCCTGAGTAGCTGGGATTACAGGCACCCATCGAATTTTTGTATTTTCAGTGGAGACAAGGTTCCACATGTTGGTCAGGCCAACATGTGGTCTCAAACTCCTGACCTCAAGTGATCCACCCACCTCGGCCTCCCAAAGTGCTGGGATTACAGGTGTGAGCCACTGCATCTGGCTTTTTTTTTTTTTTTTTTTTTTGAGACAGAGTATCATTCTGCTGTTGCCCAGGATGGAGTGCAATGGTGCGATTGTGGCTCACTGCAACTTCCGTCTCCTGGGCTCATGCGATTCTCCTGCCTCAGCCTCCCAAGCAGCTTGGATTATAGGTGTCTGCCACCAGCCCAGCTAATTGTTGCCACCATGCCCAGCTAATTTCTGTATTTTTAGTAGAGATAGGGTTTCACCATGTTGGTCAGGCTGGTCTCGAACTCCTGACCTCAAGTGATCTGCCTGCCTCAGCCTTCCAAAGTGCTGGGATTACAGGCGTGAGCCACCATGGCCGGCCTAATGTTGTATTTTCATTATTATTCAGTTAGAAACATTTTATAATTTTCCTTATGATTTATGCATAGACTCATGGATTTTAGTACAAGTTGTTTAATTACCAGATATTTGGGGCTTTTCTAGATGTTTTGTTTTTATTCATTTCTAATTTAATTACCTTGTGATCAGAGAACACACTCTATGGGTATTTAGTCTTGCTATTTGGTTTCTCCGTTTTATGAGAGTATCTGGGGAGATTAAAAAAACGATGCTGCTACGACCATCTTCCCAATATCCTCCTAAAAATATCCACTTTTAAGATTTTCTTATCTTTAAGAGTCTAAATACATCCAAAATAACCCAAATTACAAGAACTCAATTGATTCAATAATAAATTCAATAGTTTTTATTATGCTTTGAAATGTTTCTTCAACTATGACCTAGAAAATAATGAATACTTACTGTTATTTGCAAGAGTGAGTCCAATAAATGAGCAAATAGGGCGAATTATCTCAGGTTTCATGCAATTTTTTAGCCATTCATTAGCATGTGGAAAAAGTGAACAGCAAAACATTTGATTCTCATCTGAAAGAAGACAAAGTCAATCATGATTTAATATGACAATTGGAAAACATCAGTTTTCATTTGTTTTTATCTTTATTTTTATATTTAAACATTACAGATAGTTACCATTTTGAGGATTGTTGACACAGACACACAGAGTACTACACACTGAAGACCACAACTGATAACTCTGGAAAACATTTTTATCTGACAAATCCAACTCACATTTTGAAATAACTGTCCTATTAGGTTAAAAAGAAAAGAAAGTAAATTAATACAAATGTGTTAAGGTCCTAAGTAATTAATAATTAACAAAAAGAAATTTGTATTTGTTTACCTGAATAACCGTGACAGAACTGTAATACAACCTGTTTCTCTCACAAGTGTCTGTCCGGTCCCTTAAAAAAATAGCCATATAAAAATATGAGTTTTATTTACAAATAGTCTTGCAGAAATGAATAACAGTTAAGTTTTATTTTAATAAATAAATAACTTTTAAACAACTTTAAAGTATTACAAAGTATAACATAGAATTACTGTGGATAAAAATCTGTAATCAAGATTATTATGAAAAATATGTCACTACTGCTTAGAGACTAATTGCATTCAAATTTCCTCTAAAAATTACAAAACTCTTACTTTGCATCATGGTTCTGTGTTACAGTATCAAGATAAGTTCCAAAATGGAAAAATAAATAAATTCAACGTTTTCTAGTTTTTCCAAAATAAAACAAAATCTAGAAACATTTTTTTTAAAGTGCACACCTGGCAAGAGGCTTAGCTGAATTGCCTGAGCCTGCTCAGACTAGCATTGTGCCTGGGTCTGTGACCCTCCCCATGGAAACAATAACAGCAGAGGACTAGAGGGGTGAGGGACCAGCCACTGCTAGCAGAAGAAGGTAAGGCTTGACTCCTCTGCTTCAAAGGATACAACCTGATGCCTAGCTTCCCTGAGGCTGCCCCACCCCCACCCAACACGCTGGGGGTTTGGGCCTTGAGCTCTACAACCACCTAGACGTCCCCCTCTATTGATGCCCATACCATTTCCCCTCTAGCAGAAAAGGTGGCATGAGAGAGTCTGCTGGTACTGAATATGGTTGTTGTGCTGGGACCTGGGTGACATAGGAAAGGGGCTACACCGCCTTGGCCTCCCCAAGTGCTGGGGTTACAGATGTGACCCACCGTGCCTACCTAGAAGCATTTCTTTTTTTTGAGACAGGGTCTCGCTCTGTCACTCAGGTTGGAGTGCAGTGGCTTGATCACAGCTCACTGTAGCCTCAATCTCCAGAGCTCACTCAATTCTCCCACCTTAGCCTCCCAAGTAGCTGGTAGTACAGGTGTGTGCCACCACACCCAGTTAATTTTTCTTTTTCTTTTCTTTTTTAATTTCTTTGTAGAGACAAGGTCTCACTGTGTTACCCAGGCTGGTTTCAAACTCCTGGGCTTAAGGTATCCTCCCACCTTGGCCTCCCAAAATGCTGGGATTACAGGGATGATCTACCACACCTGGCCTAGAAACATTTTAAATGCTTACAGAATTTCTAACAATTTGAAGAATTAAAATTTTAAAAAGTTAAAAAATAACTGAGCAGTAAGTATACGGGAACATATTATCTTTGCAACTTTTCTGTAAATCTAAAATTATTCCAAAATAAAAACCATCACTGGTTTATACTGTAAACACTGTAACTAAATGGTCAATTCAGCAGAAAATCAACTAAACTAATTCATTAAATGCCTCTCTTTTTCTCTTTAAACCTGTTACCTTTCAATGCTAAGCACTATAAATTACTTTATTATTTCTTAAAATTAATAAGTATTGAATTATTAAATACATGCTAATAATCCACCTTTCTTTAAACTAGTATTTCTCAGAGGTGAGGTTAAAAAAAGACACTGGGGCCGGGCGCGGTGGCTCAAGCCTGTAATCCCAGCACTTTGGGAGGCCGAGACGGGTGGATCACGAGGTCAGGAGATCGAGACCATCCTGGCTAACACGGTGAAACCCCGTCTCTACTAAAAATACAAAAAACTAGCCGGGAGAGGTGGCGGGCGCCTGTAGTCCCAGCTACACAGGAGGCTGAGGCAGGAGAATGGCGTAAACCCAGGAGGCGGAGCTTGCAGTGAGCTGAGATCTGGCCACTGCACTCCAGCCTGGGTGGCAGAGCGAGACTCCGTCTCAAAAAAAAAAAAAAAAAAAAGACACTGGGCCAGGAGCAGTGGCTCACACCTGTAATCCCAGCACTATTTGAGACCAGTCTGGCCAACATGGTGAAACCCCTGTCTCTACTAAAAAATCCAAAAATTAGCTGGGCATGATAGCATGTGCCTATAATCCCAGCTACTCAGTAGGCTGAGGCAGAAGAATCACTTGAACCAGGTGGCGGAGGTTGCAGTGAGCCGAGATCATGCCACTGCACTCCAGCCTGCGTGCCACAGTGAGACTCTGTTTCCAAAAAAAAAAAGATATAAGAACTCACATAAAAAATTAATAATGGCTGTTCCAATTGATTAATGTTTTCAAATATTCATAAGAGAATGTACTTACTATTATTTGAAACCAGAACCAAAATAACATAAACAGACATTCTTTTCAAATTTATGTTTGAATCATTAGATAAGAACCAAGTTAAGTCTTCAAATAACTCTGAAGTACACAAAGTCTGCTGACAGTAAACTGAAATATAAAATATAATTTTAATTTCAATGCATTGTCACAAACATGCTTTAAAATATGCTGAACAAAATAAAAAATTACCTAACGGGGGATGGTTCTTAACCAAATCTCATGTAATTGATATTTATTAGTCATACAACAAAATTTCTGACAAACTGATACGTGCTTACTCAATTAGCAGACCAAAGCAGCAGTATATTAATCAAAAATACTTAATCTAGGCTCCAAAACACATACTGAAATCCCCTAGAATTTACAATAAAAAACTTATCTGAATAAAAAATTAAATAAAATTTAGCAAAAAAAAAAAAACAAAACACACTTTAAAGGATGAGTAACAAAACATAGCAAGAAAAGCAATTCAAGAAAATTCAGAAACCTGCTTTAGAAAACAGAGGGACAAACAATATTTGAGATATGTTTTGACTTTCCTAGAAATAAAAATCATTTCAAGAATCATACTATCTGATAGTTTTTGTGTGTGTGTCCTAATGCAATAGGCAGAATTTTACAAAAATAATATAGACATAAAGATACAATCAACATTTTATCCAGTTCCTAGAACCAGCTATTAGGCCCTATCTCAAAGGCAAGGACTAAGCCAGGCACAGAAAGACAAACATATTCTCACTTATTTGTGGGATCTAAAAATCAAAACAATTGAACTCATGGAGATAGATGATTATCAGAGGCTGGGAAGGGTAGTAGAAGGTGGTGGGTATGGTACCAAAAAAAAAAAAAATGAAGAAAGAATGACTAAGACTTACTATTTGATAGCATAACAAAGTAACCATAGTCAATAATAATTTAACTGTACACTTTAACTAAACAGTATAATTGGATTGTTTGTGTAACACAATGAATAAATGCTTGAGTGGATGGAAACCTCATTCTCCACGACGTGATTATGCACTGCATGTCGGTATCAAAACATCTCATGTACCCTATAAATATATACACCTATTATATAGACACAAACATTAAATTTAAAAAAAAAAAATTCAAGGACTATATCTTACTTATCCCTGTATCCCCAATGCCTTGCACAAAGATTGCTTCCTAAAAGATTTTTTTTTTTTTTTTTTTTTTTTTTTTTGGTGACAGGGTCTTACTCTGTGGTCTGTCGCCCAGGTTAGAGTACAGTGGCATAATCTTGGCTCACTGCCACCTCCACCTCCCAGGCTCAAGTAATCTCTCACCTCGGCCTCCCAAGTAGTTGGGACCACAGGTGCATACTACCATGCCCGGCTGATTATTTGTATTTTTGGTAGAGATGGGGTATCACCATGTTGCCCAGGCTGGTCTCAAACTCCTGAGGTCAAGTGATCCACCTGCCTCAGCCTCCCAAAGTGCTGGGATTAGAGGTGTGAGCCACCATGCGCCTGGCTGATGAAGAAATATTTAATAAATAAAAATATCAGAATATAAAGTTGGTCTGACAAACCAATGGTTTATATTCAACCTCATTTTAGATGCCCTGCAGAAAAGTGTTCTTGCCAACATGAATTTCTATACCCACACATTACATGGCTGTGGATTATCTTCATCCTTTGATCTGGAAAGATGAAACAGAAAGGAAAGGACAGGGAAAAGGGAAGAGAAAGAAAAAAGGGAGAGGAGGGGAAGGAGAAAGGGGAAAGGAGGGGCGGAGAAGGAGAGGAGGGAGGGGAAGGGAAAAGAGAGAAAGAGAAAGAGAAAGAGAAAGAAGAAAGAAAGAAAAGAAAAGAAAGGAAAGAAAAGAAAGGAAAGGAAAGGAAAGGGAAGGGAAGAAAAGAAAGGAAAGAAAGAAAAGAAAGAAAAGAAAGGGAAGGAAGGAAGGAAAGAGGAAGCAAGGGAGAGGGGAGGGAGGCTGGATAAAAATTATTCAAACGTGTAAAAAAAAAGAAAAGAAATTAACTAAAAAATTAGTTTTGAGTATACTGTTAAAATATAACACAATGCTTAAAGTATAATGAAATAAAGTTTTATATTTTACCATTTTTTTCTGCAATAGCTCCTAATGTATATAAGGCTGCTTCTTTTACCATGCTATGTTCACTTGACTTTGCAAGATTTTTTACAAACATCAAACCACCAATTTCCCGAAAATAAACACTTGCATTACCTGTAGGATATGCAGAAAAAAACAAAATAGAAATGATATTTATTTTCAATATCCTTTCAGGGATAAAATAAATCACATGAAGACAGTAACATGATATGTAGAATAAATGAATGGAAGATAAAGAACTATGCTTATTTGATATATCATAGTACTAAAGAACTAGAATCACAGATAAAAATTCACTATTATATCTTACTGTTTTGTTGACAAATTGAATGAATAGTGACCAAAGCTTCCTTTTGTGAAAAAGCATTGTCCATTTGATACTTTAGACACTCCAATAATAAGTTCAGGTCAGTCTTCATTTCTAAAGAACAACAATGTCATTATTTTAAACCAAAAAGTTTATTTCAAAAACTAACCATTAAAATTTCACTTACTAAATACATATCTTTGGAATGGTCAACTTTTAAAGTAATAGGCATGTATTACTTTTATAATCCAACAACCATGTATTTTTTTAAAGATGTTCTTTTTTTTTTTTTTGAGACGGAGTCTCACTCTGTCGCCCAGGCTGGAGTGCAGTGGCGCGATCTCCATTCACTGCAAGCTCCACCTCCCGGGTTCACACCATTCTCCTGCCTCAGCCTCCTGTGTAGCTGGGACTACAGGCGCCGACCACCGCGCCCGGCTAATTTTTTGTATTTTTAGTAGAGACGGGGTTCCACCGTGTTAGCCAGGATGGTCTCGATCTCCTGACCTCGTGATCCGCCCGTCTCGGCCTCCCAGAGTGTTGGGATTACAGGCGTGAGCCACCGTGCCCAGCCTAAAGATGTTCTTTAAATAAAAGAACTTAAAATGAACTTCTTATAGTTCTTTGAGTTTCTCTTTTTATAAATACAGGAATAGAAAGTCATAATATTATTCTTTTTAAGTAAAGCTACACTGGTTTAAATATCTGTCATTTAGAAAAAAAGTGGATAAAAATGAAAATACAACATATGAGAATTTGTGGGATGCTATGAAAGCAGTATTTAGGATGAAAGGTCTCAGATCAACGACGTCAGCTACCACCTTAGGAAATTAGAAAAAGAACAAATTAAACCCAATATAAGTACAAGAAAGGAAATTATAAAGATCTAAGCTGAAACCAGTGAAACAGAAAACAAATACAGAGGAAGTTCTTTGAGAAGAGCAACAAAACTGATAAACTTCTAGCCAGATGAATTAGGAAAAAAGGAGTAAAGACACAAATTACCAATATTAGAAATGAGAGAGATGGCATTACCACATTCCACAGATATTCAGAAGATATTAAGGGAGTACTATGTACAATTTCACACCTATGGATTCAACAACTTAGGTGAAATTACATCACCAAAACTCACCCGAGAAGAAAAAGACAACTTGAGTAGTCTTATGTCTATGAAAGAAGTTGAATTAAGAGTTAAAAACTTTTCCACAAAGAAAACTCTGGGTTCAGATGATTTCATTTGCAAATTCTACCAAACATTTAAGGAAGGAATAATATAAATTCTACTCAAATTTTTTCAAAAGTTTAAGAGAAGGAATACTTCCCAACTTATTCTATGAGGCTAGTATTGCCTTTATACCAAAACAGAAGCCATTAGCAAGAAAACTACAGACCAGTTTCCCTCATGAACATACATGCAAAAAGTCTAAACAATTTTAGCAAATTGAATCCAACAATATATTAAAATAAAAAGACATCACGATTAAGTGGGTTTACCCCAGAAATACAAGATTGATTTATGATCTGAAAAAAATCAATGTAACAAAACAGGAAAACCTTTGGTCATCTCAATGGATGTAAAAACAGCATCTGATAAAATCCCACATGCATTCCTGATTAAAGAAAAATATTCCGCAAATTTGGAATAGAAAGGAACTTCCTCAACCTGGCAAAGTGCATCTACAGTTGAAAACCCTACAGCAAACATCATACTTAACAGGAAAGACTGAATATATTCTCTCTAAAACCAGGTATAAGACAAAGATGTTTGCTCGTATCACCACTCCTATGTAACATTGTCCCAAAGAGTCTAGCCAGTGCCGTCAGGTAAGAAAAAAGAAATAAAAGGCACTCAAATTGGCAAAGAAGTACTTGAATTTGCATACAACATGATCTTCCACATAATTTGATGGAATCTACAGAAAGCTACTAGAATAAGTGAACTAAGTTTTCCAGATAACTCTTTAATACATAAAAACAGATTATACAGTCAAATGTTGCTTAATGATGGGGACACATTCTGAGAAAAGCATCATTAGGTGATTTCATCATTGTATTAACATCATAGACTTTACTTACACAAACCTAGATGGTAGAGCTTATTACACATCTAGGTTGTATGGTATAGCTATTGCTCCTAGGCTATAAACCTACGCAGCATGTTACTGTATTGAATAATATAGTCAATTGTAATACAATGGCAAATTTTTGTATATCTAAACATAGAAAAGCTATAATACAGATTTTTTTAAAAGGTATATCCAGAAGCTGCTCTGGGTGCATCAGCAAGTGGCGAGTGAAAGTGAAGGCCTAGGACATTATTGTACACTACTGTAGACTTCATAAACACCGTAAATTTAGACTACTCAATTTATTTTTAAAATATCTTCAATAATAAAATAAACTTAGCTTATTGTAACTTCACCACACCCAGCTAATTTTTTTTTTACAGAGATGGGGGTCTCACTATGTTGCCCAGGCTGGTCTCAAACTCCTGGCCTCAAGCAATCCTCCCATCTTGGCCTCCCAAACCACTGGAATTATTTATAGGTGTGAGTCATCATGCCTGGCCTATCTTTATCTTTTAAAAAAACTTTATTAAAACTAAGACACAACACACACATTAGCATAGGCCTACACAGAGTCAAGATCATCAATATGACTGTCCTTCACCTCCACATCTTGTCCCACTGGAAAGTCTTCAGGGCAATAACACATACGGAACTGCCATCTCTTATAACAATCCCTTCTTCTGGGATACCTCCTGAAGGACCTGCCTGAGGCTGTTTTACAAAATTTTTGTTTATAAGTAGAAGCAGTGTATTCTAAAACAACAATAAATAGTGTAGTAAATACATAAACCAGTAACAGAGTCATTATCAGGTATTATGTACTACACATAACTGGATTTGCTATAGTTTTATACAACTGGCAGTATGGTAGGTTTGTTTACACCAGCATCACTGCAAACATGTGAGTAACGTGTTGCGCTTACTATATTACAATGTCACTACATGGAAGGAATTTTTCAGTTCCATTATAATCTTATAAGACCACTGTCCTATATGAGGTCTGTTGTTGACTGAAACATCATTATGCAGCACATGACTGTATTTCTATATACTAGCAATAAACAAATGGAAATTGAAATTTTAAAAACCACCCCATTTACAATATAGCATTGAAATACTTAGGAACAAATTGACAACAGAGGTGAGACATACACCAAAAACTAAAAAATACTGCTGAGAGAAATTAAAGACGACCAAAATAAATGCCATTATATGCCATGTTCATGAGTCAAAAGACTAAATATTGTTAAGATGTAAATTCTTCCCAAATTGGTCTATACAATCAATGTAATCCCAGCAGGCTGTGTGTGTGTGTGTGTGTAAATTGACAAGCTGATGTCAAAATTCATATGGAAATGCAAAACACTTACCATAGCCAGACAACACTGAAAGAGAAGTATAAAGCCAAAGGGCTAACTCTACCATATTTCAAGACTTTAAAAACCTATAGTAGGCCAGGCACAGTGGCTCATGTCTGTAATTCCAGCATTTTGGGAGGCTGAGGCAGGCAGATCACTTGAGGTCAGGAATTTGAGACCAGCCTGGCCAACACAGTGAAACCCCATTTCTACTAAAAAATACAAAAATTAGCTAGTTATGGTGGCACGTGCCTATAATCCCAGCTATTCGGGAGGCTGAGGCAGGAGAATCGCTTGAACCTGGGAGGTGGAGGTTGCAGTGAGCCAAGATCGCACTGCTGCACTCCCTCCACTCTGGGCAAACAGAGCGATATGCTATCTAAAAACAAACAAACAAACAAAAACCCTACAGTAATAAAACGAGTGTGGCACTGCCATCAGCATAGACAAAAAGATCAATGAAACAGGACAGTACAGAAATAAACCTACACAAACCCATGAGTTTTTACAAAGTCATTGCTAACAAATAGTGTTGGAACAACTGAATATCCATACTCAAAACAACAGCAACAAAAACTCTTGAATTCATACTTCGAAACACATACAAAAATCAACTCAAAATGGAATGCAATCTAAATGTAAAATCCAAAACTATGAATTTTTTTTAAATTTTGTTTTTGAGAGGGAGTCTTGCTCTGTCGCCCAAGCTGGAATGTAGTGGCGCGATCTCATCTCACTGTAATCTCCACCTCCTGGGTTCAAGAGATTCTCCTGTCTCAGTCTCCCGAGACTGTGCCTGGCCAACTAAGAAACTTTTAAAAGAAAACATGGGAGAAAATCTTTGTAACCTTGGGTTAAGCAAAGATTTCCTAGATATTACAATAACAGCAAAACCCACAAAATAATAATGAACTAGGCTTCATAAAATTAAAAACTTCATTGTTTTAATAGTGTCTTCTACAGCGCAGCAAAGACAAGCCACAAACTGGAAAATCTTTGCAAAGAACATATCTGATAAAGAACATGTAGCCATCTAGTGTACATTCTGTATGTCAATTAAAAAACAAACAAAAAGAACATGGGGCCAGGCACAATGGGTCACATCTGTAATCCCAGCACTTTGGGAGGATGAGGCAGTAGTATCTCTTGAGGCTAAAAGTTTGAAACCAGCCTGGACAACAATGTGAGATCTATCTATGCAAAAAAAAAAAAAAAAAAATTTTAAATTAGCTTGGCGTGGTGGTATGTGCCTGTAGTCCCATCTACTCAGGAAGCTGAGGTAGAAGACTGCTTGAGGCCAGGAGCAGTGGCTCATGCCTGTAATCCCAGTATTTTGGGAGGCCGAGGTGGGCAGATCACCTGAGTCACGAGTTTGAGATCAGCCTGGCCAACATGGTAAAACCCCCATCTCTACTAAAAATATAAAAATTAGCTGAGTGGGGTGGTGGGCGCCTATAATCCCCCGTGCTTGGGAGGCTGAGGCAGAAGAACTACTTGAACCTGGGAGGCAGAGGCTGCAGTGAGCTCAGATCGGGCCACTGCACTCCAGGCTGGGCAACAAGAGTGAGACTCTGTCTCAACAACAACAAAAAAGTACTGCTTGAGCCAGGAGTTGGAGTCTGCAATGAGCTATGATTGTGCCACTGTACTTTAACCTGGGTGACAAAGTGAGACACTGTCTCAAAAAAAACAACATATATCTAGAAAATATAAAGAACCATGAAAGCTCAGCAACAGAAAAACCAACAACCAGATAAAACAGCAAAAGATGTGAACACACTTTAACAAAAAAGATAAATAGATGGCAAATAAGAACATGAAAATATTCTCAATATCATTAGTCATCAGGGAAATGCAAATTAAAACCACAAGGAGATGCCATTACACACTCACTGAACGACTAAAATTTATGACTGATCATTTCATATGTTAGCAAGGATGTGAAGGAACTGGAACTCTCATATACTGCTGGTGAATATGTAAAATGGTACAAAGATTTTGACAGACAGATCAGCAGTTTCATAAACTGTTAATGTATACCTACATTTGATTCAGCCATTCCACTCCTAAGTATTTACCCTAAAAAGGGGAGATATATGTCCATACAAATGTTCACAGCACCATTATATGTAATAGCTAAGAAGTGTAAGCAATCAAAATGCCCATCAGCAGACGAATGGATAAGCAAATCATGGTATAACTATACAATGGAATACTTAGCAATAAAAAAAGAATTATAGATGCATGCAACAACACGGATGAATCTCAAAATAATTATGCTGAGTGAAAGAGGCCACATAAAATAGAATTCATACTGTATGATTCTATGTACAGAAAAAATGCAAATAGTCTATAGTAACAGAAGGCAGATTAGTGAGTGCTTGGGGAAAAAAGGCTCTAGGAAAGCACAGAAGGTAGGGATTACAAAGGAGCAGGAGGATACATGCACTATCTTGATTTTGCTGATGGCTGCACGGCTACATACCTATACCAAGCTTTATCAAAATGTAAACATTTTGTTTATAACTAAACAGCAAACAATAGACAACTATTTTCCTATAAAGTTCTTTAGTATAGTCTTAAAAACAATTTCTTCTCTTGATTTTAAGGATTTAAGTCAAATGGCATATAGATTTTGAAATAATGCTTGAAGTACATTTAGAGTAGTAGGCTGGGCGCAGTGGCTCACACCTATAATCCCAGCGCTTTGGGAGGCCGAGGCAGGCAGATCACCTGAGGTCAGGAGTTCGAGACCAGCCTGGACAACATGCTGAAACCCCGTCTCTACTAAAAATACAAAAATTAGCTGGGCATGGTGGTGGGTGCCTGTAATCCCAGCTACTCAGGAGGCTGAGGCAGGAGAATCACTTGAACCTAGGAGGCAGAGGTTGCAGTGAGCCGAGATTGGGCCATTGCATTCCAGCCTGGGCAACAAGAGCAAGACTCTGTCTCAAAAAAAAACAAAATGAAAAAAAGTTAAGAGTTCTGAAAGATACAGGATGAAGGGTGGATATAATATAGAGGAGCACACTAAGAGAAATTAAGATGTATCATCAATCAATATAGTACTTAGTCTCACTCTTTGTTTTGTGGGTTTTTTTTTTTTTTTTGAGATGGAGTCCCGCTTTCTTGCCCAGGCTGGAGTGCAGTGGAGCAATGTCGGCTCACTGCAACCACCGCCTCCTAGGTTCAAGTGATTCTCCTGCCTCAGCTTCCGAAATAGCTGGGATTACAGGTGCCCACCACCATGCCCGGCTAATTTTCTGTATTTTTAGGAGAGACGGGATTTCACCATGTTGGCCAGGCTGGTCTCAAACTCCTGACCTCACATGATCCACCTGCTTCGGCCTCCCAAAATGCTGGGATTACAGGCGTGAGCCACTGCACCCGGCCTGGTTTTTTTTTTGTTTTTTTTTTGAGATAGAGTCTCACTCTGTCACCCAAGCTGGAGTGCAGTGGCACAATCTTGGCTCACTGCAACCTCTGCCTCCCTGGTTCAAGCAATTCTCCCACCTCAGCCTCCCAAGTAGCTGGGATTACAGGTGCGCACCACAACGCCCAGCTGATTTTTTTATATTTTAGTAGAGACAGGGTTTCACCATGTTGTCCAGGGTGGTTTCGAACTCCTGAGCTCAGGCAATCCACCTGCCTTGGCCTCCCAAAGCATTGGGATTACAGGCATGAGCTACCGCGCCCGGCCATAGTCTCACTCTTGAAAGAAATTCAAATGTCAATTTGTTTCAATGAAATAATTCATGACAAAATTTGTTAGTGAAAACCATAGTACAAAGGTTATCACTAAGATGTTTTTAGCAATAGCAAATATTTATTTATCATTTTGGACACTAACAGACACCATAAGAAGGTAAGTTTGACTCTATGGATACCAATAAGCCACATCAACAACATGCCGAAGAAAATTTTTGATGGAGCGTAATGATTTTCAGTTCTGGGCACAATGCAGGCAGGATACAAAAGACTTTTATTTTATTTTGAGACAGGGTCGCACTCTATTGCTCAAGTGAGTGAAGTGGTGCAATCACAGGGCACTGCAGCCTCAACCTCCTGGGCTCAACGGATCCTCCCACCTCAGCCTCCTGAGTAGCCAGGAATACAAAATTAACCACGCCTGGCTAATTTTTGTATTTTTTTAATAAACAGGGTTTTGCCATGTTGCCCAGGCTGGTTTCGAACTCATGAGCTCAAGCCATCCTCCCGCCTCGGCCTCCCAAAGTGCTGGGATTACAAGCGTGAGCCACCATGCCTGGTCTGCAAGAAACTTCTTTACGTACTCCTCCATTCCCTTCTGTACGCCTTTCTCATACTTTGATATCTCCTATCATAATCCTTCCCTTCCCAGCTAAAGCATCTCCTGACATCATAACTATCATATTTCACCTTGGTTTTTATCTTCTCTAGGCAAAATAACCTAGTTCCTTCAGTAACTACTGAATAAAATAAACAAGCAAATACTGAAGGGAATACAAAAAACACAAGCAATCAAAGAAAATTTGATAAACTGGACTTAAAATTGTAAACCTTTATACCTCGAAAGACACTATCGAGAACACAGAACAACAGTCCAGTCTAGAAAAAAATATCTGAAAATCTGTTATCCAAATAAATAGGGGGCTTGTGTTCAGAACAGATAAAGAATTCTTAAAACGTAATACTAAAATCACAATCTAAAGTGTGGAATGGATTTAAATAGACATCTGTCCAAGGAAGATAGATTGCCAATAAGTATATGAAAAGATGCTCAACATTCACTGGTCATTAGGCAAATGCAAATCAAAACCACAATTGGATACCACTTCACCCTGTTGCTAAACAATTGACTGATGGGAGCTGATAGATAAATACTCTCACCCCTTGGCTGGGATGACTCTCAGGGACATGACTCTAAACTGGCTCCCAGAGTTTCCCAGTGGGCTTAAGCTCCAGTTATCCATAATAATAACTTATTTGATAACATATTCTCTGTCTTCTTTCTCCTGTCTCATTTCCCCACTTTCCAGCTAGTGTTTCCTGGGATCACTTTCTGAAAAAAGGTACTTGCACTCAAATCTTTATCTCACAGTCTACTTCTGGGAGCAACCTGAAGACTTAAAATGGAAGAGAGTGAGATGTGGGACTGAGGTTGGAGGTTTTATAAATGGTTTGAGAGGGGAATCACCAACAGTTATCTCCTCTCTCTCCAGTTTTCAACTTCTCTCTCTCCAGAATCTCCATTCCCTCTTCAGAAATTCTCCTGTCTTTTATAACACTTTCTTGACATTACAACTTTCCTCTAGCTACTGCCATATATCTTACTATTTATTTATTTATGAATGAATGAAAGGGTCTTGCTCCGTCACCAAGGCTTAAGTGCAGTGGTGCGATCATGGCTCATTGTAGCCTTGACCTCCCAGGCTCAAGTGATCCTCCCACCTCAGCCTCCCAAGTAGCTGGCACTACAAGTATGTACCACCACGCCCAGTTAATTTTTAATTGTTTTTGTAGAGATGAGGTCTCACTGTGTTGCCCAGTTTGGACTCAAACTCCTGGGCTCAAGTGATCCCCCACTTTGACCTCCCAAAGTGCTGGAATGATAGGAGTGAGCCACTACACCTGGCTGATCATATATTTTTAGTCAAGCTCTTAAAGAGTAAGCAATTCATACTGTGTCTTCAGATCTTAATTTTCCACTCAAATATAAACAGACTGCAATCTGGTTAAAATCTATTAAGTTTACCGTTAACATAACAAATCACATCCTAAATGCAAAATGCAGTGGAAAATTCAGTCCTCAGCTGTGACAGCTGACATTTTAGGCTCTTAAGCAACCTCTTTCTCATGAAGCATTCTCTCAAGGTTCTGATTTCAAAGATACCACATTCCTGACTCTCTTTTCACCTTTTTGAAATGTTTTTCTCAGACTTTTTTTAGGGGCTCTCTTCCTCAGCTAAAACCTTATATGACAGTGTGTATTAATGAACACTATTCTCCATCCTTTTCTCTCTGGTTAACCTCCTCCATGCCCATGGATTCAGTTTCCATCTTTCTGGGAACAATTCTGAAATCCGTACCTTCAGGCATCCTTTGATGGTGGTCTTCTCAGGTTCCCATTATTCTTGTATACACTGACATTAAATCAACTATCACGTGAAATTCTAATTGTCAATATGTCTTTTCCCATTAGAATGTCAGTTTCCTGAAGCCAGAAATTATGTGACAGGCACAGAGTAGTGCTCAATATTTATGTAAATGGCTGAATGATTCTTTCATTTCCTGAATCCTGTCAAATAATCTACAGTATATCCTACCAATACAAAACTCATTGCAGATATATGATTCAATTTCTCACCTTGTGTTTTCTTTGTGTCTTCACTTTCCATGCTTGTCTATATTCTTTTTCTTTATATTTCGTCTATAAGATAAAGGTATTTTCTCAATTTAAATCAATGTTTGAGAATAGCAAACATATAAGTACAAATGGGTGGGAAAAATTGTTTTCCTGAAGCCAAAAGACCAGGGAATTACAACTTTTAAAATAATAATTAAATTTAATTAACTTAGTTAATAAGTTGAATCTGCAACTTATTAGATGTGTGCTATCAAGCAGGTTGATTAAATTCTTTGAGGCTCTGTATCCTCAGCTGTAAAATAGAAATGATATTCCTATTTCACAGAGTTGTTACAATAATTACATTTAAAAACATAAACATATCAGGCATTTTTAAGCACTATATGCATTCAAGAAATTTTATTAAGCAAATGAATGGGTGACTGGATCTAACTGGACCTCTTAACTGGTCCCACTCCCTTCCTTTTTTTTTTTTTTTTTTTTTTTTTTTTGAGACAGCAGGGTCTCACTCTGACGCCCAGGCTGGAGTGCAGTGGCTTGATAACGACTTACTGCAGCCTTGACCTCCCAGGCTCAGGTGATCCTCCCACGTCAGCTTCCAGAGTAGCTGAAACTACAGGCACATGCCACCACACTTGGCTAATTTTGTAGAGATGGGTTTTTGCCATGTTGCCCAGGCTAGTCACAAACTCCTGGTCTCAAGCAATCCACACACCTCAGCCTCCCAAAGTGCTGAGTTTACAGGTGTGAGCTCCCACACCCAGCCCCCACTTTCTTATTTTCTTCATGGAAATCTTCATCTCATAGTTTCAGATTAGGGACCCCTCTTACCTATGAGAGGTTTACAAAACACACACACATACACTTTAGACTGGCCTTTCTCTTCACAAGCTAAATACTAAATTAACAACCCATGTTTATTTTTGACATGGTATGGTGAGATGGGATCTCACTATGCTGCCCAGGCTGGTCTCCTGAACTCAAGCAATCCACCCACCTCAGTCTCTCAAAGTGCTAGGATTACACACTTGAGCCACCATGCCCAGCCTAGAAACATTTTTAAAATAACCGGCAACTCTGATATGACCTCTCACATACCCTACTTTAAAATGCCAAACTGGGCCGGGCGCGGTGGCTCAAGCCTGTAATCCCAGCACTTTGGGAGGCCGAGATGGGCGGATCACGAGGTCAGGAGATCGAGACCATCCTGGCTAACACGGTGAAACCCCGTCTCTACTAAAAATACAAAAAACTAGCCGGGCGAGGTGGCAGGCGCCTGTAGTCCCAGCTACTCGGGAGGCTGAGGCAGGAGAATGGCGTGAACCCGGGAGGCAGAGCTTGCAGTGAGCTGAGATCCGGCCACTGTACTCCAGCCTGGGCGGCAGAGCAAGACTCCGTCTCAAAAAAAAAAAAAAAAAAAATGCCAAACTGATTAGTTAGAAAAAATGCCTTAGAGTCCAGTTAACTTCTTAGAGCAACAAATCAGGATTCATAGAACTCTAAAATTCTTATTTATTCCAACACTATGTTGTTAAAGAGAGATATCCAATTATCCATTTATAGAACAAGGCCTTGTCTCAAAAAGAAAAAAAAAAAGAAAATTCTTAAGCACAAAGAAATGTTTAAAGAAATAACAAATGTAAAAATCTTTTATAAAGTACTATACAAATGTACAGGTATATTATTTTTGCCTTTTTTTTTTTTTTTTTTTTTTAAGAGACAGGGTCTCAATCTGTCACCCAGGCTGTAGTGCAGTGGCATGATCTTGGCTCACTGCAGCTTCAAACTCCTAGGCTCAAGTGATCCTCCTGCCTCAGCATTCCGAGTAGGTGAGTCTACAGGCACACACCACCACACCCAGCTAATTTTTAAATATTTTTGTATAGACAGGGGTTTTGCTGTGTTGCCCAGTCTCGTCTTGAATTCCTGGCTTCAAGGGATCCTCCCGTCTTGGCCTCCCAAAGTGCTGAGATTAGAGGCATGAGTCACCATGCCTGGCCCATTTTTTAACCTAAATATTATATTAAAATAGAAGTAGGTATGTTATAAGTCCACAAGATAGGATATTATTACAAGAATATTCACATTTACTAGAAATGTTCAATAGCAAAGAAAAATGCTTATGTTACAAAGTTAACCAAAAATAGCAAGACTCAATTTAATCTACAGTATGATCCAAAATAGAGGTAAACATAAAATAAGACTGGCTAGAAAGATGACATTTTTTTTTTTTTTTTTTTTTTTTGAGACGGAGTCTCACTGTGTCTCCCAGGCTGGAGTGCAGTGGCGCGATCTCGGCTCACTGCAAGCTCCGTCCCCCGGGTTCACGCCATTCTCCCGCCTCAGCCTCCCAAGTAGCTGGGACTACAGGCGCCCGCTACTGCGCCCGGCTAGTTTTTTGTATTTTTTTTAGTAGAGACGGGGTTTCACCATGTTAGCCAGGATAGTCTCGATCTCCTGACCTTGTGATCCACCCGCCTCGGCCTCCCAAAGTGCTGGGATTACAGGCTTGAGCCACCGCGCCCGGCAAGATGACATATTAACACTTGTCTTTAGCTGGTGGTTGTATGGGTTTTATCCCACCATTTTCTATTTTTCACAATTTTTATAATAATAACAGCTTTTAAAATTCAGTAAATGCCTATTGAAGCTAGGCTCTGTTCTTTACACCTTATGAATATTCTTTTTCGTCTCCACAATAACCTTATGAGGGAATTATAAGGATGAAGATACATGAGGAGAGGGCAAATAATTTGACTAACTTCAAATTGCTAGTAAGTGCCAGAGTTAAAATGGGAACCAAGAAAATCAGGCCAGGGCCTACACTCTTAACCACTCTTATACTGTCTCCCGTACATAAATACATATTGCTTTTCAACAAATGGGTTAAGATTTGGAAAACATTACTAGATTTAAAAAAATGAACTCTTTAGAAAATGGAAAACTGTTATCATATATGGATGTTTTTGTTTCATGGACAACTTTAAGGACTATATCCTTAATTTTAATTATCCAATCTATTCTGCTTTTAATATAATTTTTAAGAGGGGTATGTATAATTTTTTTTTTTTTTCCAGACAGTCTCACTCTGTTGCCCAGGCTGGAGTGCAGTGGTGTGATCTCAGCTCACTGCAACCTCCATCTCCCAGGTTCAAGCAATTCTCCTGTCTCCGCCTCCCGAGTGGCTGGAATTGCTGGAATTACAGGCACGCACCACCATGCCCGGCTAATTTTTGTAATTTTAGTAGAGACAGGGTTTCACAATGTTGGCCAGGCTGGTCTCAAACTCCTGACCTCAGGTGATCCACCCGCCTCGGCCTCCGAAAGTGCTGGGGTTACAGGCTGAGCCATCATGCCTGGCCTACGAGGGGTAATGTATAACTTTTAAACCTAAATGCTTTGAAATTAAAACTGACCACTCACATTCTTTTCTCCCTTTGTTTTTATACTTTCTTCTTATAAATGGTTACTTTGCACAAAAAGAGTTTGCCAAGTACTTGGTAGCATTAACACAAGTCATCTATTTACTTGAGAAGTGCTTACAAACACCCAAAGCAAAGGAAAAGTTATAACTTTCAAGGGATTGATAATCACAAAATTATATTTAAAATTATAAACAAGTATATTCTCAAGAACAAAAGCATCTGCCATATAAAGCAGATTATGAAGTGCTTTTAGTAATTTAGTGAATATATGTACTGTCACAAACAAGATTTCAAAATTCTTTACTGTATTCTCACAGGAAAAAAAGGATTTTTTTCTGGATGACAGAACCTCTCCCACTTACACGTTTCACTCAGCCCACTCCCCAAAACAGTGAACTCAAATTCAAATTGCAGTAAGAAAAGTAGCTGAATATTACTCGTTTACTTGATTTACAAAATGTATACCAAAAGCTTTTGAGGGGCCGGGAGTGGTGGCTCGCGCCTGTAATCCCAGCACTTTGGGAGGCCGAGGTGGGCGGAAGACTTCGGGCCAGGAGTTGGAGACCAGCCTGGCCAACATTGTGAAACCCCATCTCTACCAAGGAAAAGTACAAAAAGTAGCTGGGCGTGGTCACGCACCTGTAATCCCAGCTATTTGGGAGGCTGAAGTGGGAAGATCCCTTGAGCCCAGGAGATGAAGTTTACAGTGAGCCGACATCATGCCACTGCACTCCAACCTGGATGATGGAGGGAGACCCTGTCTCAAAATAAATAAATAAAGAGAAAGAATTTTTTTTTTTTTTTGAGACAGAGTCTGGCTCTGTCGCCCAGGCTGGAGTGCAGTGGCGCCATCTCGGCTCACTGCAACCTCCGCCTCCCGGGTTCAAGCGACTCTCCTGCCTCAGCCTCCCGAGTAGCTGGGATTACAGGCGACTGCCACCACGCCAGGCCAAGAAAGCTTTTTGAAATCGAAATATTATCCCAATATATCAGAAAGATAAATGGCATCTTTTTGTGTAAGGCTGGCAAAGCTGATAATCCCACCACTAAATTGTTGTCAGCTGATACCCAGCTTGCAATTATATACAGAGAAAATACCCTCTAAAGAAGACGCAAGAGAGAAAGGGCAAATTTGTTTTCGATCGTTTAAACGGGTCAAGAGAACAGTCATTCAGGTCCCAGAAAACGCACTGTGGGTAACCGGAGTCAGCCGGCTCTGCAGTATGATCCCCCCGAGCCCAGAGCATAAATCCTCAAGGCCTCCTCCCGGGTTCCACAGGTAACAGACACGTAACCTTTCCAAGGCGGTGGCGCTCACCCCGCCCGGCTTCCTGCCCATTCAGCCCGCGGCCGGCTCACCTACAGAGCTGGAGGAATTCCTTGTGCAGAGCTTAGGTGGCCCCTCCAGGCTCCTCTCTGACCACGGCTCGCAAGTCCTGCGCGGGAGCAGGGCACTGGTGAGCGGCGCGGGCCGCTCGAGAGCCATCAGCCCCCTCAGCAGGCCCTCGGCGTTCAGGTGCTGTGGGACATGCCGCCTGGCCCTGGCTCTGAGAAAAGACCTCAACGGTGGGTCCCACCCTCTCCACACATCAAAGTCACCAGGGGAGGCGCCTGGGGAGTCAGAAGTGAAATAGGGGCGAATACTGCCAGGCTCTACACGCCTCTAAATGGTTCGTGATAACTGTCTCTTCCCGCCAAAGGCTGTGGGGACTACAGCTGGGGCCTGGCACCTACTCATAAAGGCCCCGTTCCCCCAACTCGACTCTTCTCACGTGAGCTAAGAAGGGCCTGACGGGACGGTAAGACATCCTGGCCGGCCCAACCCGCCTTCCACAGGCGCCAACATACGGAGTTTCCAAGCGCAGTAAGGCAGGGCCCCAACACGCGGGAGCGAAGGCCGTGTCGTCTACCCTCAAGCGGGGCCTTCCCCCCTTTCTTCATCACCGCCCACCTGCCACGACGCTCGCTAGGGTTTCCCGCCCAGCAGTCCAGGCCCACGTCCGTGGGAGGGACTTCCGGCCGGCACGCCCACTGCCCCTGCACGGAGCCTTAACGCTTCCGCGGGTGCCCCAGATTGCCAAGGGCAATAGGGTGGCCGGTGTCCTGGATGCAAGATTTTTAAGAAAGCTACAATTTGAAAGAGAAATCTAAGCTTACCGCCCCCGGTTTTTAGGGTTTTTACCTCAGAGGAGCATTAGTCCCAAAATTAGGGGACTGTGCACGTGGTTGACGAGGCCTGGCTATGGGACAGTAAACGCGAGGCACGGGGCGGCGAAGCCCCACCTCCCTTCCACCTGGCATCTGTGCTGTGCACTGTGCGTTCTCCCTTTTGTTGGGCACCTCGCTAATGGTCACTACAGCCCACAGAGGCAGCCAGGCCGCCACCTCACCGGGGGACTTCCGGAGTTCGGTCCAGGCGGACTTATCTGCACCCGGACCAAAGGATCAGAGTGGAGCCCAGGCCTAGGCCTGTCCCTTGCCTCTTCCGCCGTAAAATGCAGCCCATGGGACTGCCAGGCGATGAAGGCGAGGGGAAGGTCCCCGATACAGTGAAGAACAGCCAAAGAATGGCTGACACATTAGGGTGTGGAAAACCAAGTCCCTGTAAGGTACCCTAGCATATCTAACAAGTTCTCAGGAGACGCTGGCCTCAGAGACAGCTGCAGCAGGTTAGTGGCCTTAGATATTAAGAGTCATGAACCACGGACCACGTTCCTCAGCCCTAAGTATTAATACATCAAGTCAAAAACCGGGCACTGCCCCTACTTCTGAATTCTGGATTTCCACTCCGTTTGCATCTACTACTTCCTTTTTTTGCCCTCTAAAATGCTGGTGAATGCTATTAGTCCCATGTGACTAAATTTAAGAGTATATATGAGTGGAATGACCCCATAAAATTTCAAGAAGTAGGTTAGGCAGCCAAAACTTTAGTTAAGATAACACTACATACAAGGGGATGGTCTTGTTTTCTGGGAAAACTACATATCCAGAAATAATTTCTTTTTAAATTCTATTCGTTTTAACAAATGATGATGGTCCTAAAATGTCCATAGCTAACATCTGCACATGGCTTAAATTAATTATTGAAGATGGTAAGAAAAAAAATTTTTTTAACTATCTCTAATAAAACACAAGGATAATCTATGACAAGTAACTTTGAAATAGCAAGCCAATATTGATGCTCAATGAGAAATGGATAGGATTCATTTTCTAGGAAAATGACTGTCTCCTTTCCCCTCCCCACAAAGAACAAGACTACATTATTACAAATGAGAAAAATGTTTATTAAGAAAACAATTTAGCAGCTCTCCTTTAGAATTTTACAGACTCAAGCACAACCCGAAGGCAATTACAGTTTCAATCATTAACACACCACCTAAGGTGCTTACTCTACAACTGGAAAGTTGCTGAAGTTTGTGACATGCCACTGTAAATGTAAGTATTATTAAAAATTACAAATTGTTTGGTGATTATTTTGATGACCTCTTGAGCAGCAGCTCCTGAAAGGAAAAAGGAGAAAAGCAAATCTCTGAAAAGAGTAAACTTCAAGAGTTATATAAAAATACTCAATTCTGTAAAGAAACCTTCCCTTTTCAAAAGCAAAGGTGTTTGAAAGTGATCCAAAACAGATGCAGTTAGCTTACTGAGTCATATCAACATAAAAGCCTGTAATTCTTTTTGTTATTAAAGGAAATCTAAGCAGTAGTGTGGTTGACCAAACTTTAAAGACTACACACAGGCATAAAAGATTCTCAAAGGACACCCTACTGCTGCATTTGAATTTTACCTTGTATCTGTTTTATAATAAAAAAGGAGAAAGGTGTATTTGTTCTGAATGCATTTGTAATTTAGGAAGGATCTATATTAAATATCGCCAGACTGCTATATTTACTCAAAACAAAAAAACTACTAAGAAAAAAGTTGTGCATCTTCTATAACCTGAAGATTCCTCTCTCCCAAATATTCATGGACTGGATAGAATTTTTCCTTTTTTTTTTTTTTAGACGAGTCTCACTCTGTCGCCCAGGCTGGAGTGCAGTGGCGTGATCTTGGCTCACTGCAACCTCCTCCTCCCAGGTTCAAATGATTCTCTTGCCTCAGCCTCCTGAGTAGCTGGGATTACAGGCACCTGCCACCACACCTGGCTAATTATTTTTGCATTTTTAGTAGAGATGGGGTTTCACCATGTTGGCCAGGGTGGTTTCGAACTCCTGACCTCAAGTGATGCGCCCACCTCAGCCTCCCAAAGCGGAGGCCTTACAGGCATTAGCCACTGCACTCGGCCAACTGCATAGAATTTGAGACTACTGTGCACCAAATACTGTTCTAGGCAGTAGGGTTACAGTAAGGAAAAAAGAAAGAGAGAGATAATTTACAAATAAATAGAATGTGTAGTATATCAACTGACCATAGGTGCTAAGGAGAAAAAGCAAATAAGGGGGATATAAATACAAGAGGAGGGGTTCGTCTTTTAAATAGGGGAGTCAGGGATGGCATCACAGAGAAGACAGCATTTGAATAAAACCTGAAGGAAGTGAAGGGATATAATGGCACTGTGCAAAATGATTACAGAATGCATAGAAGTAAAAAACAAAAACAAAAACACAAAAAACCTTCAATTTATACTTTTTTCTGCTACTGGCAAGTCATCCAGTCCATCTATCCAGCTATACCTCTTCTTAGATTCTGGACTGAATCTGAATAAATAATAATTTGCCCTTTTCTGTGAATTGGCAGTTAACTTTGCTATTTTGGCACAAGAGACTACTTGGTTTTAGTTTAAAATAAATTATTCCGAATCAAGCTTTATTTTGGATTTGCTTAGAAAATCATTTTCTTAGGTCTATATGATTCATTCACATTTTGAACACTTCAAATATTAATCAAACCTAAATCTGCCTTTAAAACATTCAACATCTAGAAGGAAAATGCCACAAGCAAATAGCTCATATTTTTTTGAGGGGTGTTACAGACTGAATGGTTCGTTTCCCCCTCAAATTCATGTTGAAATCCTAACCCCCAGTGTAATTGTATGAGGATAGGGCTTTTGGTAGGTGATTAGGTCAAGAGCGTAAACCTTCATGAATAGGATTAGTGCCCTAATAAGAGACCCCAGAGACTTCTCTTGCCATTTTTTTTTTTCACCATGTGAGAACACAGAAGAGAGAGCTGTCTATGAACAGGAAATGGGCACTCACCAGACCTGACCATGCTGGCACCCTGATCCCAGACTTCTAGCCTCCAGAACTCTGTGACACATTTTTGTTGTTTATAAGTCTATGATATTCTGTTACAGCAGCCCAAAGTGACTAAGACAAGGGGGAAGTAGAGTGAGGGAGGGAAGTAAGGGAGCTTCTATGAAAGACATGTCATTTTTGAGTTGGGTCTTGTGGAACATGTAGGTTTTGGACATGCAGAAAAACATATTTTTAAGGCAAATAGGTCCAGAGGAGCAAAGATCTAGGAGCAGGAAATCAAAGGGCATGCCTGGGAGGAAAGCAAGTAATATGATAAAATCAAGGCTAGAAAGGCTGAGTGGAACTAAAACACAGGGATTTTTAACATCAAGCCAAGGTCCCTGGACTTGCTTGAAGGACTGTCGTAGAGTGTATGTGTATTGGTGGGGCAGGCGGTTAGTAAAAGGACACAATCAGAGCTATGCTTTAGAGGGATTAATGACTCTTTAAGGAGTTTAAGTTGGATGGCAGTGGGAGAGATGGAAGGCAGGGAGACCAGTATAGAGGCAACTGAATAAGTATCCTAACCTGGGCAACATAGTGGAGCCCTGTCTCTACAAAAAATTGAAAAATTAGTCAGGCTCGCTGGCACATGCCTGTAGTCCCAGCTATTCAGGAGGCAGAGGCGAGAGATCACTTGAGCCCAGGAGTTGAGGTTGCAGCGAGCTATGATGGCATCAATACACTCCAACCTGGGCAAAACAGTGAGACTGTGTCTCAAAAAAAAAAAAAAAAAAAAAAGAAATATAACATCCTGCTTCACTGACCTCCCTAATTAAAATAGCTAGACGACACAACTTCGTATTAAAATAGTAACTGTACTACGTAACAACAGGTGAGTCTTCTCATATATGGAACTCACCCCCCAAGAACGCAGCAATGGTATGTGGCTCAGCAGCTCCATATCGGCAACTAGAGGAGATCACAGAGACATGAATTTTGATTAGCCTTACGACAGGTGTGGAATCATCTCCTAGATACCCTAAAAAATACTCACAATTCATGGACATAATCATCTTTCACCATTACAGATAAACCATATTCCTGAAGGAAGCCAGTGAGACAAGACTTCAACTTTCCTATATCTTCTTCAACTTGATAGTTAGATACCCCTAAAAATAAAAGTTAGTTTTCATTAAAATAAATGTGATCGAAAATTAATGGCCAATTCCTTTATTTAATCTAGTTTCAGATATTCTAGTCAAAATATGTATGAAACTGAAGAACAAAAATAACAAAGTATGAGACCAATATTTGCAAATATCACAAACCTATAATCAGAGACCAACTAAAACCTAGTAAAAATTTGAATTTAATTAAATCTTTGTTAATTGCATCATACTCACTGTCTAGAAGAGCATCTGGCACACAGTGCTTAATAATTATTTGATAGAAGAACTTAATGAATGAGAAAGTAATGTCCTACTTATACCCTTTATAAAAGTTATTCTCCAATTCTAAAAGACTAAATGATAAATGACACTGAGGACATAAAGCTATTAATAATAGGTAACTTTTTTTTTCTTTTGAGAGAGAATCTTGCTGTCACCTAGGCTAAAGTGCAGTGGTGCAGTCTCGGCTCACTGCAACCTCTGCCTCCCGGGTTCAAATGATTCTCATGCCTCAGCCTCCCAAGAAGCTGGGACTACAGGAGTGCGCCACCACACAGCTAATTTTTTCTATTTTTAGTTTCAGTGTTTGCTACACTGGTCTCGAACTCCTGGCCTCAAGTGATCCACCCACCTTGGCCTCCCAAAGTGCTGGGATTACAGGCATGAGCCACCATGTCTCGCCAATAATAGGTCACATTTATTGAGCATTAACAGATGCTAGACACTGTTCGAAGGACCTTATATATATATTAATTGAATGCTCAAAACAGTCCTATGAAGTAGATATCGTTATCTCCATTCATAGAAGAGAAAACTAAGGCACAGAAAGATTAAGTTACTTAGCGCATAAGTGATGCTGTATGACTTCCAACCTGGGTCATAAAAAGCCCTGTAACTTCCACTTGGGTTTTTTTGAATGGTAACTGCAGAAGCCAACTGAGATGCTAAAAGGAAGTCCAAGCTAGCCACCTGAAGAGTGATACCTGACCAGCCCCCAGCTATTCCCACTGTTCTGACTAAGGGGCTAGTTACATGAGTAAAAATGTCTTCTTGCATGTCTAACTCAGTCAGTTAAGCCTTCAGAATGACTCCACCCCCAGGCATCAAGCAACTGCATGCCTCCTCAAGGAGAACTGCCTGAAACCAGGCAATCCACAAAATCACGACACTATTTATTGTTTTAAACCACTAAGTTTTGAAGTGGTTTGTTATGCAATAGATAACTGAAATTAAATTCTAATCAAATAATACAAATAAAGCAATACATATTTGGTGTTTATTCTTTTTTGTTTCTTCTAGTTAGCTTGCTCATGAGGGCTATAAACTCTGGGCCAGGCACAGTGGCTCATGCCTGTAATCCCTGCACTTTGGGAGGCCAAGGCAGGAGGATCACTTGAGGTCAGGAGTTCAAGACCAGCCTGGCTAACATGGTGAAACCCTGTCTCTACTAAAAATACAAAAATTAGCCAGGCGAGGTGGTGGGCGCCTATAATCCCAGCACTCAGGAGGCTGAGGCAGAAAAATTGTTTAAACCCAGGAGGCGGAGGTTGCAGTGAGCTGAGATCCCATCACTGCACTCCAGGCTGGGCAACAGAGAGAGACTCCATCTCAGAGGAAAAAAAAAAAAAAAACACTATAAACTCTGGAGACACACTGCATCAGATGGAGCAGCAGGTTTTATGATACTCCTAGAATGTGTTGCTATGCAATAATCCTGCACAATTAAAATTATCATCCCGAAGAGAAATATTCTGAGCAACCTCAGATCTTTGAGATTATGCCAATTCTCCAATGACTACATTCACTGAAGAGAAAAAGTAGATACTAAACAAACAAATTCCTACATCTTCAGAGTTCTTGAGTTCAGAAATTACTAGCATACTTTTTTTTTTTTTGAGACAGAGTCTCACCACAGTCACCCAGGCTGGAGTGCAGTGGCACAATCACAACTCACTGTAGCCCCAACTTCCCAGGCTCAGGTGATCCTCCCACCTCACCCTCCCGAGTAGCTGAGTCTACAAGTGCACACCACCATGTCTGGCTAATTTTTTGTATCTTCAGTAGAGATGGGGTTCCACCATGTTGCCCATGCTGGTCTCCAACTCCTGGGCTCAAGCAATCCGCCTGAATCAGTCTCCCAAAGTGCTGGCATTACAGGTGTGAGCCACCATACTATGCCTGGCCAGCATATTTCTCGTGGCTTTCCTATTCCACTAAATTAAACTCAGTGCGAGTCTTAGTAGCAAACTATGGAGAATGACAGAAAAAAGTTTTCTTCTATATATATATTCAACCAACATTCCCCTATAATAGTTTAGAATCGAACACTATTTTGCAAATAAACTTAAAAAACAAAAGGTGGCCGGGCGTGGTGGCTCACGCCTGTAATCCCAGCACTTTGGGAGGCCGAGACGGGCGGATCACAAGGTCAGGAGATCGAGACCATCCTGGCTAACACGGTGAAACCCCGTCTCTACTAAAAAATACAAAAAACTAGCCGGGCGAGGTGGCGGGCGCCTGTAGTCCCAGCTACTCGGGAGGCTGAGGCAGGAGAATGGCGTGAACCCGGGAGGCGGAGCTTGCAGTGAGCTGAGATCCGGCCACTGCACTCCAGCCTGGGTGACAGAGCGAGACTCCGTCTCCAAAAAAAAAAAAAAAAAAAAAACCAAAAGGTATTTCCTCACTGGGGAACGTTTGGGGTGTAATCTGTTTACAATGTGAAATTCAAGCAACACTATTATAAATACCCTGAGAACACTTTCAATTTAAATGTTTTATTGAAGATTTATTATATCTGGTAATTCAATTGCTATTCTTACCTGGATATCTACCATGTTGTTTATTAAATCTATCAACAGCCCGTAACATTAAGTACAACACTATTTCATTATCTGGATTGTCCATGCTAGAAACTGAAAGGAAAAAAATTTCAGTTTAATTTGATTAATTTGCAATATAATAAATAATAAAGGGCTGAATTTACTATATACTTGAGTTTCAGGACTATTAGTTGGAGTCACACAATCTCTACTAAAGTAGTAACATACTGACTTTAACTCATACATATTATACAATGGACTCTGTGACCTAAATATGACTTTATACATACATTAAGTTTCATATAATATATACATAAATTATAATTACTTAGATAAGCTTAGAATAAAATTAGAATATGAATATTTACATTCTCTTTTATATCATCACCATATACTCAACACTATTTTACGCAAAATATTTATATCATTTAATTAAAATTAACCCAGAATCAGAAGGCTATTATACTTACTAATTTCATCCTTGTTAATTGTATCCAAACCATATTCTTCTGCTAAGGATCGACATCTTACCACTCGAAGAAATGCAGAATTGCTGCCTGAACAGAAGAAAGATATTCTGGAAGTAATGACTGTGACAGGTGAATATTATGAATCACAGGTGACTTTAAGAACAGAGAATTATGTGTATACCTTTCTCAGACATGAGAATGTGAAGAAATGTTTTGTCCTTGGCTCTAATAGCAGAGAAAGCACTAGAACACAAATCACCTTAAATTCACATCCCTGGCACTACAACCAGTTCAGAAGCGAGTAAGGTGATGGCCTCTCTGAACCTCAGTTTTCAAGCGTAAAATGGGGATGATACTGTTTACCTTTGAGAATTGTTCTATAGATTAAATGTGACACCTTGTATAAAGTGCATCTCTAGCACAATGCCTGATATGGCTCTACCAATAATAGTTTTCATCATTATTATGGATAAGTAGTCCTAAAAGAGAGAGGTTTATGAATTGTACTCTTGATATATGTAATGACTTTTTTTAAGCTTTGTATTATTGAAATTTCCAAAAATGCCCCAAAGTAGAAGAGAATAATCAATGTTCAAGTACCTAGCATCAAACTTTCGATCTAGTAGTATATAATCTAATACAGCAAATGCTAATTCAAGATTAGTCTAATAGAACAAACCAGGTGCAAGATTAGTTGTGGCAGAAAACATTAAAACTGAGCCTAAACAGACATTGTGGAGAAGTCATAAAATGGAAAGCTTGGATAAATCTATTTTAAGGATGGGGAGCTTGCAAAATATAAACTTCCACAGGACGTAGGAGCAGTAGCTACAGGGAGAAATCTTCAGATGGCATGCACAACAGATTGAGTATTTTGAAACTGACTCTTAAATAAAAGAAAATGCTTTTGGCCTACTGAGGAGTTACTGAGAGACTCCTACGAACCTAACCACTCTGAAATTAGATGGCAAAATTCGTAACTCCATTACAGTCATTTAACACAGATCAAAATGAGTATTTAAACCAATATTGTCAATGTACACGTGACTCAAGATTTCACACCCAAAGTCTTCAGACAAAAAAATTTCCTAAATTACTTAATATTTAAAAACTGAAAATACTGTATTAATGGCAATTTTCAATTAACTGACCAGCATGCCTTTTTAGCATTGCCACAGATAAACATGCTCTACCTCTGATTCAGTCTTAAAACACTCTCCATTTATTATGGGAGGAAAAAAAAAAAAACCTTACCCAATAATTATCTATATCACTGAGGCCATGGAACACTTAAAATTTCAACCATTCAAAATACCTGGGAACATTCCCTGTGGCACATTTCCATCAAGCAAAATAAGGAAATTAATTCAAGGGGACTTACAGAGTAATTTTAATTCTTTCTCTGAAATGGACTCTGGTGCCTGTAAAGAGATAAATACAGATTCTGTTCCAGTTTAAAAGACAAGATTAACAAAGGGTGCGGCACAAAGCCAATCACTGTGAGATGGGGAGGCTTTCTCCAAGAGCTGGGAGAGCACTTTAAAAATATCTTGTTTCCTTATCACAAACTCTCCCATTAGGCAGGCAAACGAGAGCTCCCCCTAAATAAGCAGAGCTAGTGCCACACCCTCTGTCTCTAAACCCTTTCTGGCTGGAGTTATGTGCTCAGGCCTGTATGGGCACAGTGTGCCCAGCAGCTTACCTGGCCAATGGACTGCAGCAATTTGGCAACATGATTACCCACAGCGGCAGCATCCTTCTTTGCTTTTTCACGGTAACTGAAAAAGAACAAAAAGCAATTATTAACAAATTTTTAAATTAGCAAAATTTAAATTGTTACCATGAACAAAAAATTTATTTCCTTTTCATGAAAAAACACAGGCCTGACAATGTATGAAATGTGAAAATGCCAGGGAAATGCTATCAACAGCACCTATGAGTAGCTGGTAATCTTTCCAGTGTTAGTGACAGACTCTCAGTGCCCACTAAAACCCAGGGTCCCTCTAACAGCACCCAACTTAAAAACTGCCCTCCTAGAGGGATCTATGATTTAGGCTCTGTGACAGAGGACCTAAAAAATACGTTACTGAAGAACATGACTTATCTCCTGGAAGTCAAGTCCAAGGAAAGTTAAATACATTAAGACTGTTCATCTCCAGTGTAAAACTTTTGTTTTTGTTTTTTGAGACAGGATCTCGCTCTGCCGCCCAGGCTGGAGTGCAGTGGTGCAATCCTGGCTCAATGCAGCCTCAACTTCCCACACTCATATGATCCTCCCACCTCAGTCTCCCAGGTAGCTGGAAATTCAGGCGCACGCTACCACACCCGACTAATTTTTGTCTTTTTGTACAGACGGAGTTTCACCATGTTGCCCAGGCTGGTCTCGAACTCCTGGGTTCAAGTGATTTAAAAACTGAAAATACTGTATTCATGACAATTTTCAATTAACTGACCTTCATACTTTTTTAGCATTGCCACAGATAAACATGCTGTACCTCTGATTGTTTTAAAATACTCCCCATTTATTATGAGAGGGAAAAAAAACCCTTATCCAATAATTATCTATACTACTGAGACCATGGAAAACGTAAAATTTCAATCATTTAAAATACCTGTGAACATCCCCTGTGGCACATTTCACCATCTGCTTTGGCCTCCCAAAGTGCTGGGAATACAGGTGTGAGCCCCTGCACCCGGCCATAAAACTTCTTTAGGTCTATTTACCTTTCACCCTCTAAAAATCATTAGTGTTCAGGCTGACTACCTCCCACGTAAGGTCATACTTCTTTCTACCCTCAATTGACCTTCCCCAAGTTTTAAGTAGTTGAACTCTTAGGCTAGGACAACAAACCAAGATTCTTTCAATGGTGACATGATAAAGAGTGCAATCTGTCTGGGGAACAGAGATCATCTCTATGTGACATTACTTGGCCCCCAAAGAAACCAAGCCAGCAGACCTGGATTCTTTGCACCATGCCCTAACTATATGAGGGTAATATTCATTGAGATCCATCCCTATGATAGTCTATCTGGGTTCAGGCTAGTGATACCTGGATAGCAAGGTGTCTAGTTATAGACTATAAATTATGAAACATTAAGATAAAAAATTCATCAAACACGTCATGGTTTTAAGTTACAAATAGAAGGCAGTATAGGGCCATGGCTAAGAATACAGGCTCTGGTACTGGGTTTTCTGGGGTTCAAATCTTGGTTCTGCCATTTACCAGCTATCTGATCTTGTATAAGTAACCTTTTCAATACCTTAGTTTCTTCAAGTGTAAAATGGGGACGATAACAGTATCTCTCTCTCTCATAAGGTTGTTGTGAACCTTGTGTGTATATTAAATTACTTAATACACATAGTTCATAGCACAGAGTTAAGTGACCAAATATTAAGTTTATCATGAGGTAGGGAAAAAAAAAAACTCTGCCTCCTAGGGATATGTGGTAATTCTGTATTTCCCATTCAATTTTGCTTTGAGCCTAAAAAGAATCATCCCTAAGTTGTTTGTTTGTTTTTTTTGAGGTGGAATTTTGCTGTCGCCAGGCTGGAGTGCAGTGGTGCGATCTCAGCTCACTGCAACCTCCACCTCCTGGGTTCAAGCGATTCCCCTGCCTCAGCCTCCCGAATAGCTGGGACTACAGGCACGCACCACCACGCCTGGTTAATTTTTTGTATTTTTTTTTAGTAGAGACAGGGCTTCACCATGTTGGCCAGGATGGTCTTGATCTCCTGACCTCATGATCCGCCCGCCCGGCCTAAGTTTCTTTTTTATTTTTGAGACAGAGTCTCACTTTGTTACCCAGGTTGGAGTGCAGTGACATGATCTCGGCTCACCGCAAGCTCCACCTCTCAGGTTCACGCTATTCTCCTGCCTCAGCCTCCCAAGTAGCTGGGACTACAGGCGCCCGCCACCACTCCCAGCTAATTTTTTTGGATTTTTAGTAGAGACGGGTTTTCCCATGTTAGACAGGATAGTCTTAATCTCCTGACCTTGTGATCCGCCCACCTCAGCCTCCCAAAGTGCTGGGATTACAGGCATGAGCCACTGCGCCCAGCCTGGCCTAAGTTCTTTAGCTTATTTTTACTTATTTATTTATTTGAAACAGGGTCTTGCTCTGTCACCCAGGCTGAAGTGAAGTGGCATGATCATGGCTCACTGCAGTCTCAAACTCCTGAGCTCAAGAGATCCTTCTGCCTCAGCCTCCCGAGTAGTTGAGATTAAAGGCACATGCTACCATGCCCACCTAATTTTTCAATTTGTAGAGACGGAAGTCTCACTGTTGCCCAGGATGGTCTCAAACTCCTGGACTCAAGCAATTCTCCCACCTTGGCCTCCCAAAGTGTTGGGATTACAGGCATGAGCCACTGCAGCTGGCCTAGTTTATTTATAAGCAATGAGGTTATAATAAACTTTCATTTGATTTCTGATAGGATGATAAAACGTTTATCTCTAATATAATCAGACTTTGTATACTACATAGTTTGAAAACAGTGACATACACGTTTTGCAGTTTTATATATTTGCCTGAATCTGCAATCATATCAGGGATTGTGCCTCGAACAGGTAAATTTCCTTGACCCTCTTTGGCCACAAATTCCTTTAAGGCACGAGCTAAAATCCAAAATGATGGAGTCTAAAAGAATAAGAAAAAATTAACATTAAGCGGCGTTTTACTTTGACCCAAAGGTTTAGACAGCAATGTTTTTACTTTTGTTGTTGTTACCTGTTTGGTGATATTTACGCAGCGATCATCATTAAATATATCTTCAATACTGCTTGGGATCTAACAAAGGAACATGAAACATTTACTTACACAGTATTAAGAATTTGCCCATCTTTATTTTCAGTGCTATTTCTTCAGACATATTCTTTGAATTCTCAAATTGTAATCAAATACAAACTTCTGATTTGTTTATAATTTTATTTAGAATCAGTACCATATGAAGATTTGATGGGGAAAGAAAGAATGGAAGAAAGACCTCTCCTGCCCACTGTTGCTAGCATTTAATACCTATTCTCTTATACCATAAATGGGGTAAAGAAGGGGCCCCAGTAAATGATTTTATATAGTTAAATCTGAAGACAAAACAGATTATAGACTTGTAGTATTCCATGATTTTCCATCTTGTCAAAAATTGGAAACCCTTGCACCCTAATTAGTGACCACTGAGACAACCACTCTGAAAAAAACTAAAACTATAAAGTAATTTCATTGCTAGCAAGATCTTCATACATTAATCAAGAGTATAAAGCCAAGCACGATGGCTCGCACCTATAATCCCAGCATTTAGGAGGCCAAGGTGGGAGGGTCACATGAGCCCAGGAGTTCGAGATCAACCTAAACAAAACAGGGAGACCCTGCCTATACAAAATGTAAAAGTAAATTAGCTAGGCATGGTGGCACATGCTTGTGGTCCCAGCTACTTGGGAGGCTGAGGTGGGAGGATCACTTGAACCCAGGAGGTCAAGGCTGCAGTGAGCAGTCATTGCATCACTGCACTCTACCCTGGGCAACAATGTGAGACCCTGTCTCAAAAAAAAAAAAAAGTATACAAATCATAGGCTTTAATTCTACTGTTGCATGGAAAAATGAAATGTCTCAGTGGTACCTCCTAACTGGTCTCTCTGCTTCCATTCCCAGTCCCCTCAATTCTGTTCTCCTCACCAAAGCCAGAATGGTCTTTTAGAATATAAAGCAGCTCACTCCACTTCCCTGATCGAAATGCTTAAATAGCCTGCAAGACCTTTATGATCTGGTCCTTTCTGCCTCTCCAAACTCAAATCCTTCCTACCACCTTCCCCCCTTTTTCACTTCACTCCAATCACACTGACTTGCTTACTGATGCTTGAACAAAAGTCAAGCTTCCTCCCACTTCTTTGCACATGTGCTTCCTCCAACTGAAAAGCTCTTCCCCCAGACCTCTGCATGTCACTTCACTCAGGCTTCTGCTTAAACGTCTCTTGAAAAGTCTCCCTGGCTCCCTATCTAAAATTGTCTCTCAACCCCAGATTCCCTTGTCCCCAACATGCTCTCTGCCCCTTTGTTCTGCTGTAATTTTGTTCATAGCACCTGGTGCATTTTTATCTGTTTATTTAACTTACTGTCCCCCAACTATTGAACCTTTTCTTTTCAACTGTGGTTTTATATTCAGTGAAATACAGAGATTTTAAATGTCCAATTCAATGCATTTTGATAACTATATATACATATTTTTAACCATAACCCCAATTAAAACAGAAAATTTTCATCACCCCAAAAAAGTGATTCACAAAGCACATACTTTTATGGACACAGGGTCTCATATCATTGCCTAGGCTGCAATGCAGTGGCACAATCATGGCTCACTGCAGCCTCAACCTCCAGGGCTCAAGCGATCCTCCCACCATCTTAGGGTTCAGAGTAGCTGAGACTATAGGTGCATGCCACCACACCCATCTAATTTTTAAATTTTTTGTATAGACCGTATCTCCCTATGTTGTTCAGGCTGGTCTTGAACTGGGCTCAAGCAATTTTTCTGCCCTGGCCTCCCAAAGTGTCGGGATTACAGGTGTGAGCCACCACACCTGGCCGGCAACCACTTTTTTTTTTTTTTTTTTTTTGAGACAGAGTCTCACTCTTGTTGCCCAGGCTGGAGTACACTGGCAAGATCTCAGCTCACTGCAACCTCTGTCTCTCAAGTAGCTGGGATTACAGGTGCCCACCACCATGCCCAGCTAATTTTTTGTATTTTTAGTAGAGACGCAGTTTCGCTATGTTGGCCAGGCTCGTCTCAAACCCCTGATCTCAGGTGGTCCGCCCGCCTCAGCCTCCCATGTTGGCCAGGCTGGTCTTGGACTCCTGACCTCATGTGATCTGCCCTCCTCGGCCTCCCAAACGTGTTGGGATTACAGGTGTGAGCCACCGCGCCTGGCCCCAGCCAGCACACACTTTTAATCACTAAGCAATGCTGCCTTGTTGTCTCCAAAAAGTTGGTAATAATATCTTACTTGCCTCCTAACTTGAAAGGCAGCATATTTGCTGTTTTAAGTTGCAAGAAAATTCTAACTTAAACTACCAGGTATTATTCCAAAGCTCCCCAAAAACTTCAATGGTCATACTTCAACAACTAAGCCATAACAAAACCAAAGGCACCTGAGGCGGAGTCTTACTCTGTTGCCCAGGCTGGAGTGCAGTGGTGTAATCTTGGCTCACTGTAACGTCTGCCTCCTGGGTTCAAGTGATTCTCCTGCCTCAGCCTCCCGAGTAGCTGGGGTTACAGGTATGTTCCACCATGCCCGGCTAATTTTTGTATTTTTAGTAGAGACGCGGTTTCGCTATGTTGGCCAGGCTCGTCTCAAACTCCTGATCTCAGGTGGTCCGCCCACCTCAGCCTCCCAAAGTGCTAGGATGAACCACCATGCCCGGCCCTCTATTTATTTCTAACTATACATTTAGAAAATATGAACTTAAATCATTGTAATCAACCATTTAATAGTGAAGGACTCTAGAAAACACCTTGTTCATGTGAATCCCTCAGCAACTCTTTCATTACCTGAGTTGTATTTAGTGCTGTGTTCACATTTTTAATGGCTTCTTCAAAATTCTCTTCATCTTCTGGAGCCCCATTTTCATTCTTTAGAATTCCTATTTTAATGGGAAATTGTTAGCAAACAACAGCCCTTTTCTTTTCACTCTTCTGTTCCCCCATTATAAAAATAACCTTGTCAGATTCTGCAGCATATTGAATCTTAAGAAGAAATATGGCTTATCATTAGTCCTTAAAACTATACAAGGCGTGGCTTCTTAACTTCTCCAGAGGGAAAGTGAAATAAAAGCTCATGATGATATCATCTGACAAAGGTGTCAACAGAAATCCAATAAGCACTTGCCTCTAGCAATTTGCTTTTCAAGCTTTATATAGTATTTAATCATATCCCATAATATTACCTTGTCTAATCAAATCTCTGAAGTCTTCTTTTTCTTTATATGTTTTAGGTATTCGTCCATTTGTCTAAATTGGTTAAAAATTTTAAAAATCTAGTTATTAAAAACTCAAAATACAGAAATTGAAAGTCTACAGTGTCCCCCATTCTCTACCTAAGATTTCATCAACAAATATATTTCTCTGTGAAATCAGAGGCTCACTTGATAGAAAACAGACACTGTGACCATTTATCTACATTCATTCCCCCTGCCAGTTTCATAACGACATTCATCAAATTTCATTTTGTTAATTAAAATTATCAGGATCAAAAGATGAACTGCTGGATTTAAATTTAAAAGCATCCATTTGCCCTACCATACAAGCCCATAAGGAAAAAAATTAATCTCCCATTCCCCATCAAGGAAATCCTTTATAAGAAACTGAAAATACAGTTGCATATGAAATTTTTTTTTAAAAGGACATACTTCACTATACCACTGTGCTAAATATTTAGCTATGATCACAATCCATGGAGTATGGCTGTGGTCCTAAAAATGAGAGACAAATAAAAGAAAATATTGGTATTATTAATTCTTCACTGTACCATCTCGTTTTCAACAAATTCAACAATATTTATGATCTCCTAATATATGCAGAGTAATGAATAGAGGAAAATGAACTGAGTTAATAAAAACTGCTTTACAAATTCTTCTAGAGGTAGATACCTAGTATGTCACGTATATACTATGATTGTCCCCCTTATACCAGCAAAACAGTCTCAGAGACTGCCACCCAAAAACACAGCTCAAATCTCAATTTCAGACACCAATCCTAAAGAAAGGAGGATCTTTTCTGTTTTCTGATGAACCAAATAAACAACTGCATGTTAATTAATATGGAAGTAGGCAAAAATACATATATTCTTTAAATTATATTTTTATGTCATTATTTCTATTTGTTTAGAAAAAGGCCATAAAGAGGACTTCTTGGAATTTTTTTGTTTCTGTTTTCTGTTTGAAAATTTTTTATTTTCAATTTTTGTGGGTACTTAGGTATATATATTTATGGGGTACATGCTTTGATACAGGTATGCAATGTGAAGCACATCATGGAGAGGGGTATCTGTATAGCATTTATCCCCTCAAGCGTTTATCCTTTATGTTACAAATAATCCAATTAAACTCTTAATTATTTTAAAACCTATAACTAAGTTGTCATTATTAACCATAGTCACCTTGTTGTGCTTTCAAGGAGTAAGTCTTATTCATTCTTTCCAATTATTTTTTTGGTACCCATTAACCATCCCCATCTCCCCACCTGGAATAGGTTAATGTCTAATTTCTTGACCTGGGTAGTGATTACACAGATGTTCAGTATACATACTTTTCTTCAATAAAAAAGTTTTTTAATTTTGGAGAAAAATTAATATGTTGAAAACAAGGTAAAATATTGTTATTGGGTAATCTGGATGACAGGAATATGGAGGTTTATAGGATTTTCCCACTTTGGTGTAATTCAAAAACCTTAGGTTAAAAAAAAAATGTTTTAGGTCTATCTGTAAATGTAAGGTCACACACACTACCAACCTTTTTTTCCATATGATCCAAATCATAGGACTGAAAATGTTCTCTCAGTTCAGGAAATGGCTTATCTAGTCGTAGATCCTCTAATGCATTATCTGGATGAGATTCTATTACTGTGAAACAAAGAATTCAAAAGGATAAATTTAATACTTAAAAAAAAAAAGAGAGAGATAGGATCTTGCTGTATTACCCAGGCTAAAGTGCAGTGGCACAACCATAGCTCACTGCTGAAACTCCTGGGCTGAAGGATCCTCCCGCCTCAGCCTCCTGAGAAGGTGGGACTACAGTCTCGTGTCACTGTGCCCAACTAATTTTTTAATTTTTTTGTAGAGATGGGGTCTCACTATGTCACCCAGGCTAGTCTCAAACTCCTGGATTCAAGGGCTCCTCCTGTCTCGGCCTTCCAAAGTTCTTGGATTACAGGTGTGAGCCACCGTGCCCAGCTCAAAAGATAAACTTAATTCTTTGGCAATACTGATGACAATACACTGAATTATAGAAACTTACAAAATCTTTAATTTTTAAATGGGTACAGGGCCCACAGGTTTTTTCACTGTTTTATTAAGGTATGATTTACACATAGTAAAATGCACAAATCTTAAGTCAACTATAAAGTTTTAGTAAAAGTAAAACAAGATTCCTTTAGAACAGAATTTGTTCTAACTGGAAAAGCTCAAAATTGACAAAACCTATGTACAGATAGCAACTAACAACCTATCCTCCCTCCTCTTGTGGTCTTTAATAGACAGCATCACCATCTACCTAGACTCTTCCCCAGAAACCTGATGGTCATCCTTCACTTCTTGCTTCCTTGGCCCCAATATCAGTAACTCCCCACTTCCTAATCTCACTCTGTACACTGCTGTCCACATGAGAGAGTACAGGAGAGTGTATAATTTCAGTGAGTGCTTAGAGGTAGGCCCAGTTTTGTCACTTGCTAACTATGTGACCTTAGGCAAAAAATTTAATCTCTCATTGCCTCAGCATCATCTATAAAAAGCAGATATTAAAGTTCTATAGGCTGTATATCTCTCTTATCCAAAATGCTTGGGACCATAAGTGTTTTGGATTTTGCTGAGATTTTGGTATATTTGCAAATACATATTAGATGAGCTCTCTAACCCAAAAATCTGAAGAAATGTTCCAATGAGTGTTTTCTTTGAATATCATATCAGTGCTCAAAAAGTTTTGCATTTTGGAGCATTTCTGATTTTGGATTTTTGGATTAATGATGCTCAATCTGTACCTTATAAAGGTTTTGGAAAGAGTAAATGAAATAATTCTTATAAAGGCAGGCATACAACTAGCAATGCCAAACCTTCATTATTATCCACCCCCTCTTCTTCTCTTCCCTAAACTGGAAAAAAGAACACACTGTCTCTTACTTAGGCCACTGGAAATTTCTAACAGCAATCCCTGCCTCCAATCTTTGCCCCTTTAAATCCATTTACTTTCTACTCAACTTCAGAGTGACCCATTTAAAATAAAATGTTTACCCGGTCACTCTCCCACTTTCCACTCTTTTGTCCCCTCCCATCAGTTGACACCACTTTCAACTCTTAAATGGCTTACCACCAGCAGCCAGAGCTTATCCTGACAAGCACTCCCTAACTGCCCACACAGATATTACTCCTCAGTGACACTACCAATACCAATGGCTATCATCACATTAGCAGAGTGCTTGGCTCATAGTAAAAATGCTTTCTTGAGTAAATAAAGAGCATTGTATGAATACTGGATGAAAATTTTATGATGATTAAAGTTTTATAAGTAAAGGGCTTATATCAACCCTCAGCTGATGGAGGTCTGCCTATAAACGACTTTGGTCTCCTACAACAGTTTCCTTGGGAACAGTAGTTATATAAATGTCTTTGTCGTGTGAAATTGCACCTGAATTGAGAGAACCTAAAGCCTGCATGAGGATGAAATAAAAGATTGGAGGGGCATGGTGCAGTGGCTCACACCTGTAATAACAGTACTTTGGGAGGCCAAGGCGGGTGGATCACCTGAGGTCAGGAGTTCGCGATCAGCCTGGCCAACATGGTGAAACCCTGTCTCTACTAAAAATGCAAAAAATTAGCTGGGCATGGTGGCAGGCGCCTGTAATCCCAGTTGGGAGGCTGAGGCAGGAGAATCAGTTGAACCCGGGAGGTGGAGGTTGCAGTAAGCCAAGATTGTGCCATTGTACTCCAGTCTGGGCAACAAGAGCGAAACTCTGTCTTTTAAAAAAAAAAGACGGGAGAGGGGAAAGGTGGTGTAACTTCATGGGTCAGAGTGACCCACATTCCTTAGCTCTCCACAACCATACATGCCTGATGTGGGTTGGGGGCAAAAGAAGCTGGGTACTTGCATAGTTGCTGGATCTCCTAATAAGATGAAGAAGCTGTACCTGTTATATGTCCTGCTTTGTATCCTTCCATAATGCTACATAAAGAGTAGATTGCAGCCTATTGAATCTGATTGCCACTTTGAATCTGCAACTAGAGATGTGCTGCTACAAATTTACTTCGTAATTTAAAACTGACTTTCTAAATTGTCAAGTTTCTAAAATTATAGCTAAAGCAACCAATAGTAAGCCCATATGCTCAACAATTTTACCTGGATGTTCTTTTATAATGATCCTCATATAACCAACTAGTCCATATGTCCTACAGATCAAAAGAGGAATCTGGGAATTCCAGAGGACATCTGCTAAGCGTAGTAAAGTGCTGTTTAAAAAAAAAAAAAAAAAAAAAAAAGCAAAATATGAACATAAGCAAATGGAAATATGCCAAACATGGAAACATGCAAAACATGAAAATGTCTTAAAATAAAGCAACTTTCTTACTAAATAATAAATGCAAAGGTACATAACTGCGTTTACATAAGCAAGTCAAGAATACACTGAAAAGCAAGCATTTCCATAGGTTGCAGTCTCAATGAAAGAAAGTACATCTTTTGGACAAGAGGGATGTGAAACCTTAGTCTGTCATATTAAGGAGAAACATTAAAGAAAGATAATTCTTTTTTTTTTTTTTTTTTTTTTTTTTTTTTGAGACGGAGTCTCGCGCTGTGTCACCCAGGCTGGAGTGCAGTGGCGCGATCTCAGCTCACTGCAAGCTCCGCCTCCCAGGTTCAGGCCATTCTCCTGCCTCAGCCTCCGAGTAGCTGGGACTACAGGCACCCGCCACCACGCCCGGCTAGTTTTTTGTATTTTTAGTAGAGACGGGGTTTCACCATGTTAGCCAGGATGGTCTCGATCTCCTGACCTCGTGATCCACCCGCCTCAGCCTCCCAAAGTGCTGGGATTACAGGCTTGAGCCACCGCGCCCGGCCAAAGAAAGATAATTCTAAACATTTCCATGACACAGAAAAAATATAAAACCCACAAATACACCCCCAACAATTCCAATAACCAATTCTCTCTCTCTTTTTTTTTTTTTTAAGATAGGGTCTCACTCTGTTGCCCAGGCTGGAGTGCAGTGGCATGATCATGGCTCACTGCAGCCTTGACCTCCCGAGCTCAAGTGATTATCCCATCCCAGCCTTCTGAGTAGCTGGGACCACAGCATGCACACCATCTGGCTAAATTTTGTATTTTTTGTAGACACAAGGTTTTGCCGTGTTGCCCAGGCTGGTCTTAAACTCCTGCGCTCAAGTGATCCGAACCTGTCTCAGCCTCCCAAACTGCTGGAATTACAGGCATGAGTCACTGCACCCAGCCTTCAATAATCAATTCTAACTAGTTTTTAATCACTAAAACAACAACAACAACAACAAAAAAAACAAAAAACAAAAAAAAGTTCTGTTTAACTGCTCTAAATATATTCCAAAAGTTTCACATCTAAGACTGGGCTTGGTGGCTCCACGCCTGTAATCCCAGGACTTTGGGAGGCTGAGGCGGGCAGATCACTTGAGGCCAGGAGTTTGAGATCAGCCTGGCCAACATGGTGAAACCTCGTCTCTACTAAAAATACAAAAATTAGCTGGGCATGGTAGCACTTGCCTATAATCCCAGCTATTTGGGAGACTGAGGCACAAGAATTGTGCTAAGATTGAGCTAAGATTGTGCCACTGCACTCCAGCCTGAGCAACCGAGCAAGAATACAAAAAATTAGCCGGGCGCGGTGGCGGGCGCCTGTAGTCCCAGCTACTCGGGAGGCTGAGGCAGGAGAATGGCGGGAACCCGGGAGGCGGAGCTTGCAGTGAGCTGAGATCGCGCCACTGCACTCCAGCCTGGGCGACAGAGCGAGACTCTGCCTCAAAAAAAAAAAAAAAAAAAAAAAAAAAAAGACTCTGTCTAAAGAATAATAATAATAAAAAAAGTTTCAGTATTTTTATCTTCCCATCTTTTCAATGTTGGAAGATTTCTAAGAATTTTTTTTAATTTATTTTATTTATTTATTTATTTATTTTTGAGACAGAGTCTCACTCTCTCACCAGGACTGGAGTGCAGTGGCATGATCTTGGCTCACTGCAAGCTCCGCCTCCCTGATTCAAGTGATTCTCCTGCCTCAGCTTCCCAAGTAGCTGGGACTACAGGCGTGCGCCACCACGCCCAGCTAATTTTTGTATTTTTAGTAGAGATGGGGTTTCACTATGTTGGCCAGGATGGTCTCGATCTCTTGACCTCATGATCTGCCCGCCTTGGCCTCCCAATTAAATTTACTTTTTTTGAGACCAGGTCTCACTTTGTCACCTAGGCTGAGTAGAGTGGCATGATCATGGCTTACTGCAGCCTCGACTCCCCGGGCTCCAGCAATCCTCCCATCTCAGCCTCCAGAGTAGCTGGGACCACAGACATGCACCACCACTCCCAGCTAATTTTTGTATTTTTTGTTGAGATGGGGTTTTGCCATGTTGCCCAGGCTAGTCTCAAATTCCTGAGCTCAAGCAATCCACCCTCCTCAGCCTCCCAAAGTGTTGGGATTACAGGTGTGAGCCACCATGCCTGGTCAAGAGTTTCAAATTTATGGCTGGGCACAGTGGCTCACGCCTATAATCCCAGCACTTTAGGAGGCCGAGGCGGGCAGATCATGAGGTCAGGAGATCGAGAACATCCTGGCTAACACAATGAAACCCTGTCTCTAATAAAAATACAAAAAAGTAGACAGGAGTGGTGGCAGGCGCCTGTAGTCCCAGCTACTCAGGAGGCTGAGGCAGGAGAATGGTGTGAACTCGGGAGGCGGAGCTTGCAGTGAGCCAAGATCATGCCACTGTACTCCAGCCTGGATGACAGAGTGAGACTCTATCTCAAAAAAAAATTAAAAAGTTTCACATTTAAAGTTTCTGTAGAATTTAAGAATTTTAAAAACCGTATCATCATAGACTGTGCAAAGAAAATAAAACAATGCAAATCTAATAAGATTAAAATAAAAACATATTAACAAAAAAAATTTACCTTTCAGGAAGCTGAGTTGCAACCACAACAGTAAACCTACAGAAAAATGAAGGATCGTTGTCTAGAAGGTTTTCTGGACTCTAAATAGGGCAGCAAAGAAAAAAAAAATTTACAATCATATTAAACATGGCAGAGACAGTTAAGCTATTTTACAACAAATGAGGCAACAAACCCAATTCAACTAATCATAAAAGACACAAAGATTCAAAATTCTGGCCGAGCGCGGTGCCTCACGCCTGTAATCCCAGCACTTTGGGAGGCCGAGAAGGGCGGATCATGAGGTCAGGAGATGGAGACCATCCTGGCTAACCCGGTGAAACTCATATCTACTAAAAATACAAAAAATTAGCCAGGCGTGGTGGCTGGCGCCTATAGTCCCAGCTACTTGGGAGGCTGAGGCAGAAGAATGGCATGAACCCAGGAGGCAGAGCTTGCAGTAAATCGAGATCGCGCCACTGCACTCCAGCCTGGGCGACAGAGCGAGATTCCGTCTCAAAAAAAAAAAAAAAAAAAGATTCAGCCAGGCGCGGTGGCTCAAGCCTGTAATCCCAGCACTTTGGGCGGCCGAGACGGGCGGATCACAAGGTCAGGATATCGAGACCATCCTGGCTAACACAGTGAAACCCTGTCTCTACTAAAAAATGCAAAAAAACTAGCCTGGCGAGTTGGCTGGCGCCTGTAGTCCCAGCTACTCGGGAGGCTAAGGTAAGAGAATGGCGTAAACCCGGGAGGCGGAGCTTGCAGTGAGCTGAGATCAGGCCACTGCACTCCAGCCTGGGCGACAGAGTGAGACTCCGTCTCAAAAAAAAAAAGAAAAGATTCAAAATTCTAAATTTCTAGGGCTTTTAATTATTTAAAAAATTGTATTTCAGCACAGACATAACAATGTGTGTACATATATACCTCTTCCACAAAACTTCCAGAGACATCGCTATTTAATTCTTGTAAGAATTCCATGGCAGCTTCAGCTCGGTTCTTTTTAAAAACAAAGCATTTAACTTGAATTAGAAAAAACTTGGTCACAATATAATCCCCCAATTTATAAAACAGGCAAATATACTGTAAAACTATCCAAATTTCATGCATAAGTATGACAACTCTGTTTCCCTTCTTTTTTCTTTTTAGAGACAGGCTTTTGTTCTGTTGTCCAGTTTGAAGCATAGTGGCCTGATCATAGCTCACTGCAGCCTCGAACTCCTAGGCATAAGCAACCCTCCTGCCTCAGCCTCCCAAGTAGGTGGGACTACAGGCATGTGCTACCATGACCAGCTAATTTTTTTTTTTTTTTTTTTTTGATATTTTGTAGAGACAGGGTCTTGACATGTTGCACAGGCTGGTCTTGAACTCCTGGCCTCAAGCAATCCTCCTGCCTTGACCTCCCAAAGTGCTGAGATTACAGGCGTGAGCCACTGCTCCCAGCCAATTCTGCTTCCCCTAGTGTTTAAGACTCAACAGAATATTACTTAAAACAAAGCAAAACCATCATCATCCAGAGTTCTCAAATGACATTATCTGTACTCTACTTTTTTGATTAGGCAAATGACCAAAAAACTCTGGGTAGCAGGCAGGGATATCCTGGATCAAGTTCAGACTCACTCTAACCCCCACATCTATAATCCTGTACAAGAGTGGTTAATCACTAAGCTAACGGTCATTTCACTAAGTTGACTAATATGGTTTGGTAAGATTTTTTTAGGCCGGGCATGGTGGCTCACGCTTGTAATCCCAGCACTTTGGGAGGCTGAAGCAGGCGGATCACGAGGTCAGGAGATTGAGACAATCCTGGCTAACACGGTGAAACCCCATCTCTACTAAAAATACAAAAAATTAGCCAGACGTGTTGGTGGGCGCCTGTAGTCCCAGCTACTCAGGAGACTAAGGCAGGAGAATGGCATGAATCCGGGAGGCAGAGCTTGCAGTGAGCCGAGATTGCGCCACTGCACTCCAGCCTGGGTGACTGACAGAGCAAGACTCTGTCTCAAAAAAAAAAAAAAAAAAAAATTGTTAACCAGAATCCATCCTCTGAATATTAACATTACTCAAGATTTAGCTTTAATACAGGATACAACGTATAAACACAGACAGTACTTCTAAGTTTTTAAACTACCAAACATATGAAGATTTACAAGATGAGAAAAATTAGTTAACTTTTTTTTCAGAGAAATAATACACATTTTTAAAGTCAAAGCTTTTCAAGCAATCAAAACATCGTGGCATCGTTAGATGCTCACATGCAACTATATTCTCTAACAAATTGTTTACCTTGCCGATACTGCTTCTTTGAAGGAAGAAACTAAAGTGAACAAAACAAAGGAAAAAAAAGTAAAGTTTACTGACTATAAAGGAAAAGTTGTTATTGTAATAGCATGTATATTTCATTCATAGTATAAAACAAACTATATTGTGATTACAGATTATAATAGCCTTCCTGGAGGAAGAAAATCAGATGAAACTTATAAAGAAAGATAGGCTAATAAATTAATGTTTCTTTCCCAAAGTGTGTACCACAGAATGTGAATTTCACAAGATCCTCTGAGAGAAAAGGGTTCCTTGGCTAAAAAACGTTTGGGAAACACTGGCGGGTGCGGTAGCTCATGCCTGTAATCCCAGCACTTTGGGAGGCCGAGGCGGGCAGATCATGAAGTCAGGAGATCGAGACCATCCTGGCTAACACGGTGAAACCCCGTCTCTATTAAAAATAGAAAACATTAGCTGGGCGTGGTGGCGGGCGCCTGTAGTCCCAGCTACTCAGAAGGCTGAGGTAGGAGAATGGTGTGAACCCAGGAGGCGGAGCTTGCAGTGAGCCAAGATCGCGCCACTGCACTCCAGCCTGAGTGACAGAGCAAGGCTCCGTCTCCAAAACAAAAAAAAAAAAGTTTGGGAAACACCATATACTATATTTCCTTCTTGGAAATTCATAATACACACAATACATGTGATACTAAAATCTTATGGTAAAGAAATTTTAACTTCATTTGATCCATTTCCCAAACTAATTTGACCGTGGAACCCATTGGCCCATTGAAGAGCTCTTAACATTCCCTAGAACCAGTGTTCCATAGACGACTCTCGGTGTATTGAACCATTTGTTTTTGCACGTAACTGTAACAGACTTGTTCAGACTTCCTCCCACACATACCCTTGATGTGTCTCAAGGCCCAGATATGAGGCTGCTGATCAGAGTCAGGATGCCACTTTTTGGTATAAGCTCACTGGCTCCATAAGGAGAAACCTTATTTTTATCATATTCTACTCTAACCAACCAAGTAAGCAAAGATAACAAGACTTCTTTGTATATATCAATAAAAAAGCTGTGCTGTGCCTAGCAGAAACTGGCACTACCATCCAAAGAAAAGGCATCAAAACTAAATATGAACTAATTGCTGGTTTTCCTTATATTTACTCACTGTTGTTGTTACTGACAAATACAATGAGAGATACCAGACTTCAAGTCCCTGAAAAGGTGAGCTTTAAATCCAAATTTAGGCATGCTCTGAAAGTCTAAATATAATCTTTAAAGAATACACAGGCCATCTTTAAAACAGCATTTTTGTAGACACAGTGTAAAGAGAGACACACCTAGACTAAGCCTAGAAGACATCACAAATAACAGGTATTATTGTTAATCATATGCTAACACCTATGAATCAATGCAAGAGCTTAGGAAGTGCCCATATTCCATGAATAAAGGAATAATGACTACTCCTTTATATTAATAACAATAAAGACAGTAATGATGGGTACCATTTATTAATGCCCTATTTGCCAGATGCTATACTAGCACTTTACATATATTATCTCACTTCCTCCTCACCATAATCCCAAACATAAGGATGATTTCCACTGAAAGTTGAGTCACCCTGACTGAAGAGGTGAAGCTAAGATTCAGGCCTTGCCTTCCTTAACATGTATATATTTGAAAAGAATAGAACATACTTGTTTCCAGCATCTTCTCCGCTGACCTGATTTCCATCAATAATTGTAAACGAACCAATACCTGACAGCCAAAACAGAGTCAGTCAGGAATATATAGTTCTAGGTCATAATCTTAAAGAAGTATATTTAGAACACAACCACAAAACTGCATTACCTGGTAGTACCAAGTTTTTAAGAATTTCAGTTCCTGTGGCCGTTGCATTTATTAGGCAAACATGAGCAGATTCTAAAGCCTCTTGCCCATGATCACCCCACAACCTATAAAACAGACACAAATTTGACGTTTTTAAAACTTCCATGAAAATACAGCTTTATTTGAATGGTGATCTTTAAACTGTCCTTGCATAGACTGATGTGATAACCACCGAAAACAGGTAAGACAGGAACAGATATTACTACAGTGATTATACAGTAATCTAGAACTCAGGTTGATGCCTTGAATGGTTAGGGGGAAAGAGGGAGAGGGTCAAATCAGAAACAGAAACTTGGTCTTCCAGCTCCTTATCAGCCTGGGCACAAGAGTGACACTGTGTCTCAAAACAAACAAACATTTAAAAAGTGTCTTTGGACTTAAAACCTCATCTGTTTTCTATTTCATTTATTCTTTTTTTTTTGAGATAGAGTCTTGCTCTGTCACCCAGGCTGGAGTATAGTGGTGTGAGCTCAGCTCACTTGGCCTCCCAAAGTGCTGGGATTATGGGTATGAGCCACCATGCCCAGCCCTATTTCATTTATTCTTAAATTATGTTAGATGCGCCAGGCACAGTGGCTCACGCCTGTAATCCCAGCATTTTGGGAGCCAAGGCGGGCAGATCACAAGGTCAGGAGATCGAGAGACCATCCTGACTTAACATGGTGAAACCTCGTCTCTACTAAAAAATAGAAAAAATTAGCCGGACGTGGTGGCAGGAACCTGTAGTCCCAGCTACTCGGGAGGCTGAGGCAGGAGAATGGTGTGAACCCGGGGGGTGGAGCTTGCAGTGAGCCGAGATCGCGCCACTGCACTCCAGCCCTGGCAACAGAGCAAGACTCCATCTCAAAAAAAAAAAAAAATTTTGTTAGATGCATTTAAGTTAGATGCATTTAAGATCTCGATACAGGGCTTATTACTGTGACTTCTGCAAAAGCTTTACCAAGAAAACTGAATTACCGTCTGAAAAGCCTCACATCAACTTCTACAGGAGTGCTTTAAAGTATATTACCCAGTGTACATTCTAATAGAATGATTAATGTGCCTTCCCTGTTACCTGATCTAAAGCAGATTACCCCTTATTATGTAGCCAGTATGTCCTCCAGAGCGTATGTCAAGCAACTGTGTTTTCTGTTTGTTTGTTTTTGATACAGGGTCTTACTATGTTGTCCAGACTGGTCTTGAACTCCTGGGTTCAAGCATTCCTCTCACCTCAGCCTCTAGAGTTGCTGGGACTACAGGCACAAGCTACTGCACCTGGCTTCATTTGTTTTTGTTTGCTGAGCATCCATCTTTCCACTTCGTAAGGGCCCAGACAGCTGTCAAATGTATGGAGGAATCGTCTAGAAGAACCAGATGGACTGTAAACGCCTGTTTTCTCCATCAAAGTATGGCATGTAGAAGACACCTGAGATACATGGTTGACAGATGCTTGGATCATTGGAGAGTAAATTTAAGAATACTGGTGCATCTTGGCCGGGCGCGGTGGCTCGCACCTGTAATCTCAGCACTTTGGGAGGCCGAGGCAGGCAGATCACCTGAGGTCAGGAGTTTGAGACCAGGCTGGCCTACTAAAAATACAAAAATTAGACAGGCGCAGTGGCGCACACCTGTAATCCCAGCTACTCGGGAGGCTGAGGCATGAGAATCACATGAACGCAGGAGGCAGAGATTGCAGTGAGCCAAGACCACACCACTGCACTCCAGCCTGCGCAACAGAGTGAGACTCCGTCTCAAGAAAAAAAATACTGGTGCATCTCAAGCAGGGTGAGACAGTGTGTGCCTGTAATCCCAGCTGCTTGGGAGACTGATGCAGGAGGATCATTCCAGCCCATGAGATCAAGGCTGTGGTGTGCCAATAATCAGACCTGCAAACAGCCACTGCACTCCAGCCTGGGTAACATACTGAGACCCACCTCAAAAATAAAACAAAAAGAATACTGAGGCCAGGCGCTGTGGCTCATGCCTGTAATCCTAGCGCTTTGGGAGGCTGAGGCAGGAGGATCACTTGAGTGCAGGGGTTCGAGACCAGCCTGGGCAAACCCCCATCTCTAAAAAAGTTAGCCAAGCATGGTGGCACATGCCTGTAGTCCCAGCTACTGAAGAGGCTGAGGCAGGAGGATCGTTGGAGCCCAGGAAATTGAGGCTGCAGTGAAGTGTTCCTGCCACTGCACTCTAGCCATTGTACTCTAGCCTGGGTCAAAGAGTGAGACCTTGCCCCTGGAAAAAAAAAAAAAAAGAATCCTAGTGTGTCTCTAAGTAACTGTTTCAAGAAGAGGCCAAGTGAATCAGTCCTCTCTACTATCTTGCTGGCCCAACTATGGTGAAGTCAGGCGGAGCTTATTGACTGCTGGATTTTGCTTCTAACTGCTTCCCTTTGACACTTCAAAACCAGTTCTCACAATGAAAGGTAAAGTTTGGGACTTAAATGGAATGCCCTCAGCAAAAATCCTCTTTTGTTAGAGCTGCTTAGTAACCTCAACTATCTTCTCAGCTCTGTCATGCACAGTTATACCTGCATTAGAAACACAAGAACTCCAAGAATTTACAAGAAAACCTAAGTTGGTTATAAGGACTGTTACCTTGTTTTTTTTCCTAAAAGCCTGGAAGCAGGATGTAACTGAGTACCTCCAAAAAAGCCAGAAGAGCCTGAGTTTACCTCCTGGCTCAAAGATATGGGGAATTCTGGGCAAGTTACCTAACTTCTCCAAGACTCAGTTTCTCCAACTGTAAGGCACAGGAAATGGCTGCTTTCAAGGGTGCTCTCAGAATTAAGTGCCCAAAGCCTCTAATACAGCACTAGGCTAGTGGCGCAAATAGAAGCTCCAGTCCTTGGGGACATATAACTTCTGTTATCTCAGAGGCTCCAGGAAGGAGGAAAGCCAAGCAGCTTTATCTCCACAGCCTCAAGACATAGAAGACGCTCAATAAACAAGGAATGGGGAGTGCAAGGAGAAAAGGCAAGGGTGGGGAAGTACCCAAGGACCCTTCTGATGACTTAGGCCTGCACTGTCCATTAAGGTAGCTGCTAGCCACATGTACTACTGAGCACAAGCAGCGAGGCTAGTGTTAACTGAGATGTGCTGTTAAGTGTAAAATACAGTATTTCTAAGACAGTTTTGGGGGGGCTTTTTTTGACGGAGTCTCGCTCTGTCACCCAGGCTGGAGTGCAGTGCCACGATCTCGGCTCACTGAAACCTACACCTCCTGGATTCAAGCGATTCTCCAGCCTCAGCTTCCAGAGTAACTAGGATTACAGGCGCGCACCACCACGCCCAGCTAATTTTTGAATTTTTAAATAGAAACAGGGTTTCACCATGTTGCCCAGGCTGGTCTCGAACTCCTGACCTCAGGTGATCTGCCTGCCTCGGCCTCCCAAAGTGCTGATTACAGGCATGAGTCACTGTGCCAGTCCTCTAAGACAGTTTTAAAAAGGAAAATACCCATGACCAGCTTGGGCAAGGTGGCGAAAACCTCGTTTCTACCAAAAAAAGAAAAAAATTGAAATAAAAATTTAAGTAAAATATCTCAATAACTTTTTATATTGATAGTGTTGAAACAGTAATGTTTTGGACATATTGGGTTAAACGGTATTTAAAAATCAATTTCACCTGTTTCATTTTACCTTTAGTGTGGTTACTAGAAAATTTATAATTACATTTGCGGCTCACATGAGACTAGCATTTTATTTCCATTGGACAGCCCCGGCTGAGAACAAAACCTAACCCTCTGTGCCGCCCTCGCGGCCGGGATGGGGTGCGCTCCGGGCCTCCCCATTCGGAAAACGAGGAGCCCGGGCGCAGCGAGGCGGGGCTGGCAGCCGCCTTAGCGACCCGGCTGGCGCTGGGGACCGCGCCCTCCCGAACCGCACACCGCGTGGCGGGGGAAGGGGTCCCAGCCTTCGCGGAGGACCTCTGGCCCAGGGTGGGAGCCCCGGGCGCCGGCTTCCCGCGCCCCGCACAGCCCGGCCCAGCCTGGAAGAAGGCCTGAGGGAGGCCCGACCACGCCGCCCGCGCCCTTAGGCCCGGCCCGGCCGCTGGGAAGCCCGCCGGCCCACCCTCGGCTCGGTGAGCCTCGGCTCACCTCAGCTGCCGGTCGTACTTCTGCTCCTTGAGCAGCTTCCCCGGCTGCGCCATGGCTGCGCCCGCAGCGCGGAGAACAGCGGAGCCCCAGCGGAGCGCCGCCACCAGCTCCACAAGCGCGCAGGCGCACTGAGCGCCCCTCAGCCGCTACCGCCCCCTGCGCGCCGCCTGCAGGGGGCGCCGCACTGCACTGCGCACGCGTCACCAGTACGCCGGGGCGTAGGCGGTCCCGGTACCCGAGGGTCTGGGGCTCTCGAGCCCCGTCGGCCGGAAGAGCAGCCCTGCTAGCTTGCCAGTTCGCCCTCTATCCGTGCAGTAATTGGGGGAAACTGGGGCCTTGGAATCAGGCATACTTGTATTTTGACCACTTAACTGGTTGTGAGATCTACTCTTTACCTCTCAAATCCTCAGTTTGCTCACCTGTGCAGTGGGGATAAATGGGTCCCAAGTGTCTTTTGACCTTAAATGAGATTTTGAATACAGGAGACCAGACTCCCCCCAAATCTTACATGAATAAAAACTTTCATTATGATAATCATTATTTTTCACCCATTTCTTCCTCTCATGAAAAGCCCACAAGCCTATTTTGTTTTTTTGTTTTGTTTTGTTTTTTTGTTTTTGTTTTTTTGTTTTTGAGACGGAGTCTTGCTGTCTCTCCCAGTCCGGAGTGCAGTGGCGCGATCTCGGCTCACTGCAAGCTCCGCCTCCCGGGTTCACGCCATTCTCCTGCCTCAGCCTCCCGAGTAGCTGGGACTACAGGCGCCCGCCACCACGCCCGGCTAATTTTTTGTATTTTTAGCAGAGACGGGGTTTCACAGTGTTAGCCAGGATGGTCTCGATCTCCTGACCTCGTGATCCGCCCGTCTGGGCCTCCCAAAGTGCTGGGATTACAGGCGTGAGCCACCACGCCTGGCCTACAAGCCTATTTTGAATCAAAGCTAGGGGCTCCCTTCTGCAGATGCAGACAAGTCCAGGGCTCTGTTCTTGGAGAGTTTAGTCTCATGAAGGAAGAGAGATAGTAAACAAGCACTTACCAGACAATGTGGCCTTCCTCCAGATAGAGGGAAGCAGGGTGCTCATGGGTGCACAGAAGAACCTCCCCACTCCCCCTCTCCAAGAATGTTTCATGTGGTGTGGAGATGGAGGAGTGTTTTGTTTTGTTTTGTTTTGTTTTGCTTTGTTTGAGACAGGGTCTCGCGCTGTTGCTCAGGCTGGAGTTCAGTGGTGTGATCTCAATTCACTGCAGCCTCAACCTCCCGGGCAGCAATCCTCCCACTTCAGCCTCCCAAGTAGCTGGGACTACAGGCATGCACCACCACACCCAGCTAATTTTGGTACTTTTTTTGTAGAGATGGGGTTTCGCCATGGCCCAGGCTGGTCTCAAACTCTTGGGCTCAAGCGATCTGCCTACGTTGGCCTCCCGATGTGCTGAAATTACAGGCATGAGCCACCATGCCCAGCTGGAAGGATGTTTCAAGCATAAAGAACAGCAGGTGCCATCTCTAGGAAGCCAAGAAGGCATAACGAGCTGTAGGTGCTAGAGTAAGTTTGGTCAGGAGAAGGATAGGGAGTGGTTGAGAAGGTTTGAGAGACAGTTGGGATGGGCTGGATTCTGAGGACTGTGAACCTAGATCCAAGGAGGAATTTAAAGTCCTCCACTTCCTGAAAAGACCCTCCTTTCAGGAAGAGAATGGCTGTCCTGTGGGGATGGGAGGCCAAGGAAGGAGGTTATCCCATGAGGACAATTGGGAGGAGGTGGTGGTGCTGAAGACAAGGTGACCATCTGTGAGGGAGATGAAGACTCCTTCCCCTCTATCTCGCAGACCCTACAGGCAACTTAAGGTTAATAACTGCCTGAAATAAGGTGAACATGAGCACAGATCCCCACCCCCAATCCCCTAGGATGGGGACCAGAGAGGTGGCACAGTTTGATGGTAATGATGTAGTGATGATGGATTGCACTTTCCCCTGGGCGCGGTCTCCTGAACAAGGGTGAGAGTACACCCTCCCATACCTTCCCTTGCCCTTACCCAGCTCCCATGGAACACACTGATGGGAAACAGAGGCATGAGGCTTTCCCAGCTCATCATGTGTTTGTGCTGTCACATTTCCTTCTCCAAGTGGACAGCGTAAAATATAAGGGATAATAAAATACACTCCGGGAAAGTAGGAAGGTCAAAAGGCAGCAGATGAGAGTTCACTGCTTAGTTTCTCATGCCCATGGACTTCATCAAAGGAAACATCCTCAAATTTGGTAGAAGGCGAGTCATAGTGCCCGTGAAGAAGTAAATGATTTTGAAAAGGTTTGTGTTGGTGTTGTCTGTAAAATGATACCCCAGGGTATCCGTTTCCTAGGAATGTCATAACAAAGAACCACAAACTGGGTGACTTAAAATAAGAGAAATTTATTGTCTCACGGTTCTGGAGGCTGGAAGTCTGCAATCAAAGCATGGGCGTGACTATGCTCCTTCTGAAACCTGTAGGGGAGAATCCGTCCTTGCTTCTTCTTGGCTTCTGGGGGTTTGCTGGCAATCTTTGGCTAGCAGCCACAGAACTTCAATCTCTGCCTCCATCGTCACATGGCATTCTCCCCTCATGTCTCTGTGTCTCCTCTCTTGAGGACACAAGTCACATTGGATCAGGACTCACGCTGATGACTTCATCTTAATTGGATTACACTTGCAGAGACCCTGTTTCCAAATAAGATCACCTTCACGGGTACTGGCAGGTTAGGACTTCAGTAACTTTTGGGGAGGACATTATTCAGCCCATACCCAGAAGCTTTGTATTAATATTATCATTATTTTTTAGAGGTGGAGTCTCACTATATTGCCCAGACTTGTCTCAAACTCCTGGGTTCAAGCAGTCCTCCTGCCTCAGCCCCTCAAAATTAAAAACCCATTTCTAATAGAGTTATTTTGTCTAATAGAGTTTTATTGTTATTGAGTGGTCTGAGTTTGTATATTTTGGATATTAGTCCCTGATCTAATGTATATTTTGTAAATATTTTTTCTCAATCTGTGGGTTGTCTCTTTACTCTGTCATTTCCTTTGCCATGCAGAAGCTTTTTAATTTGGTATAAACCCATTTGTCTTATTTTTGCTTTTGTTGCCTATGCTTTTGGAGTCCGGTTACTATTTTTGGGGGGAGTGGGGGACAGGATCTCATTCTTTCACTTGGGCTGGAGTGCAGTGGTATAATCATGACTCACTGTAGCCTTGACCTCCTAGGTTCAAGCAATCCTCCCACTTCAGCCTTCTGAGCAGCTGAGACTACAGGCACCCACCACCACGCCTGGCTAATTTTTAGATTATTTTCTGTAGAGATGAAAGTCAAAATAATAATAATAATTCAACCCATAAAACCATGTAAAGGTGTCTACGCTGGAGCAGAGGAGGCTGATCAGACACAGTTCTTTTGATGGCCCTGCATGAAAGAACTCAGGACCCACTGGTGAGTTCTCCATGTTGTGGAGGGTGGAAACCAGATATATCAGACCAGGAAGCCATGGTGTAATTTATTTAAGCAATTGGTTTTCAAAGTGTGGTCCTGGACCAGCAGCATCAACATCACTTTGGAAACTTGTTAGAAAGGCAAATTCTTGGCTGGGTACAGTGGCTCGTGCCTGTAATTCCAGCACTTTGGGAGGCTAAGGCAGGAGGATTCCTTGAGGCCAGGAGTTCGAGACTAGCCTGGGCAACATAGCAAGACCCTGTCTCTACAAAAAGAAAAAAAAAATTTAAAAATTAGCCAGGCATGGTGGTATATGCTGGTAGTCCCAGCTACTTGGGAGACTAAGGTGGAAGGATCAATTGAGCCCAGGAGTTTGGGGTTGCAGTGAGCTATTGTCTTGCCACTGCACTCCAACCTGGGCAACAGAGTGAGATATCCCTATCTTAAAACAAATAAATAAATAAGTGTGAAAAAAAAAAGAAGGCCAGGTAAGATGACTCACTCTGGTAATTCCAACACTTAGGAGGCTGAGGCAGGAGGATTGTTTGAGCCCAGGAGCTCGAAACCAGGCTGGGTGACATGGCGAGACCTTGTCTCTGAAAAAAAAGAAGTACAAATTCTTGGACCTTATCCATACTTGCTGAATCAGAAACTGTAGAGTGAGGCTCAGGAAACAAGTCATCTAGGTGATTCTGATACATGCTTGATCCTATCCTGGCTTTCTCAGCACTTACTATGATGCCAGGCAGGCCCCTGACGTGCATCACCTCATGAGCTCACAACCACCCAATGCAATAGATATTGCTGCTAACCCTGATTTACAGACAGAGGGCAGATGTTTGGAGAGAAGAGTGAAGTAACAAAGAATAAGAGGTGGTGCAGGGGTTAGAAACAAATATCCCAGTCTGGTGCAGTGGCTCACACCTGTAATCACACCTGTAATCCCACACCTGTAGTACTTTGGGAGGCCAAGGCAGGAGGATCACTTGAGGCCAGGAGTTTGAGACCAGCCTGGGCAACATTACAAGACCCCGTCTCTACAAAAAATAAAAAATGTCGTCGGGTGCGGTGGCTCACATCTGTAATCCCAGCACTTTGGGAGGCCAAAGTGGGCAGATCACAAGGTTAGAAGTTCAAGACCAGCCTGGCCAATATGGTGAAACCTTGTCTCTATTAAAAATGCAAAAATTGGCCGGGCGCGGTGGCTCAAGCCTGTAATCCCAGCACTTTGGGAGGCCGAGACGGGCGGATCACGAGGTCAGGAGATCGAGACCATCCTGGCTAACACGGTGAAACCCCGTCTCTACAAAAAAAATACAAAAATCTAGCCGGGCGAGGTGGTGGGCGCCTGTAGTCCCAGCTACTCGGGAGGCTGAGGCAGGAGAATGGCGTGGACCCGGGGGGCGGAGCTTGCAGTGAGCTGAGATCCGGCCTCTGCACTCCAGCCTGGGCAACAGAGCGAGACTCCGTCTCAAAAAAAAAAAAAAAATGCAAAAATTTGCGTGGCGTGGCGGTGGGCACCTGTAATCCCAGCTACTCAGGAGGCTGAGGCACGAGAATCACTTGAAACCAGAAGGCAGAGGTTGCAGTGAGCCAAGATCATGCCACTGCACTCCAGCATGGGTGAAAGAGCGAAACTCTGTCTCAAAAAAAAAAAAAAAATTAGCCAGGCATAGTGGCATACCTGTAGTCCCAGCTACTTGGTGGGAGGATCACTTGAGCCCAGGAGTTGGAGGCTGCAGTGAGCTATGACTGCACCACTGCACTCTAGTCTGGGTGACAGAGTGAGACCTTATCTCAAACAAAAAGAAACAAATGCCCCCGACAGATCTGACCAGACCCCAGCGCAAGTCTGTTATTTTATTAGTCCATTTGGTCTCAATGAGGGCAGACTGGATCTTTGGACTGTCAGGAAGTTGGAGGCTAGCTCTGTGCTGGCAGAGATTATAGTCTGCGGGAGACCAGCCAGGAAGAATGAGTCATAACCCAGGACATCCTCCCGGGCCACTAGCCCTCCCTGCCTGTCCTTGTGCATCCTATCCCTTCTCACCCTGGTCCTCATTGGCTGATCTCTTGCCTCTCTCCCCAACCCCATAAGCTCCTTGAGGCAGCTATGAGTCTATAATGTTCACAGTTGTATCACCTGTGCCTAGCCCAGCAGTTGACATCTAATAAGTCTTCAGTAAATGTTTATTGAATTAAAGAATAAATTTCTGAAACTATTGCCATCATACTTTGTACATTTTAAAATATGTTCCTAGCAATGTATATATCATTTGATTTGATTATTCTACCTCTATCAATTTATTCCAAGGAAATCATCAGAAATCATCATATAAAGATGTATAAGTAAGGAGACTAGGCACATTGGTTCACACCTGTAATCCCAGTACTTTGGGAGACTGACGTGGAAGTATTGCTCGAGGCCAGGAATTTGAGATAGATCAGCCTGAGCAACACAGTGAGACCCTTTTTCTTTTCTGAGACGGAGTTTCACTGTGTTGCCCAGGTTGGAGTGCAGTGGCACAATCTTGGCTCACTGCAAGCTCCGCCTCCTGGTTCACACCATTCTTCTGCCTCAGCCTCCCGAGTAGCTGGGACTACAGGCACCCGCCACCACGCTTGGCTAATTTTTTTTGTAATTTTAGTAGAGATGGGGTTTCACCATGTTAGCCAGGATGGTCTCGATCTCCTGAACTCATGGTCCACTCGCCTCCCAAAGTGCCGGGATTACAGGTGTGAGCCACCGCACCCGGCAGACCCCATCTCTTAAAAAAAAAAAAAAAATGGCCGGCCAGCGGGGTGGAAGGCGCCTGTAGTCCCAGCTACTCGGGAGGCTGAGGCAGGAGAATGGCGGGAACCCGGGAGGCGGAGCTTGCAGTGAGCTGAGATCCGGCCACTGCACTCCAGCCCGGGGGACAGAGCGAGACTCCGTCTCAAAAAAAAAAAAAAAAAAAAAAGATGTACAAAGAAGGATATTCACTGCAGTGATATTTGCAACACTGAAAACTAGAAATAACAAAATCACAGCAGTGTGTGAATGAATATTATGTGTCAAGTTCTCCAAGACCGATCAAGCAAGGAAACACTTACCACAGGGCACTGGGTGGGAAAAAACTGGTCACAAAGCCATCCTATGATCCTGATTGCTCAATAGTTTTCCGTTGTTTTGTTTTTTGTTTTTTGGTTTTTTTTAAAGATGGGATCTCTCTATGTTACCCAGGCTGGAGAGCAGTGGCTATTCATATGTGTGATTATAGCATACTACAGTCTCAAACCCCTGGACTTAAGGGATCCTCCCACCTCAGCCTCCTGAGTAGCTGGGATTATAGGCACACCACCATACCTGGCCTTGACTATTTATGTACTACTAATACATAGTGAGACCCCTGTCTCTATATAATCTTTAAGAAAAAGAAAAAGAATAAAGGAAGTGAAAGTTGGAGGCCAAGGTCGTTGGATGAATGAGGCTTGGCTTTACAGGCTGCTCATGCCCTCCTCCCCCAGGCCTCCATCACAGCCCTCACATCCCCCATTTTCCCCTCCCATATAAATAGCAAAAACCAGGAACCACTGACACCAGTGAGACCAAAGAGAAAACTCTCAAGCAGAGAAATCAACTCGGCTTTAAAAACAGCATGTAATTGAGACTGGAGGCACCTGAATGGAGGCACAGGCTCCCCAAAGTTGACCTGAGTGGGCTGCTGGGGCAACTGGCACTTCACCTTAGAAGGGCAGTCTCCACTGGCTCCTCTCACCTGCCTGAGTTCCCAGTACCCAGAGAAAATGCTAAAGATAGGCTGCAGGAAGGAAAGAACTGAATCAACTTTTATTTGGTTGTTAAAGAGGTAATACATGCTTTAATTCATTCAAAAGATACAAAGGAGTACCAGTAAAGAGTGTCCTTCCCACGCCATACCACACCCTTCCACAACCTCCCACAACCTTCCGGCATCCAGTCTCCTCCCTGTAGGTAAACACTGTCCCTAGCTTCTCTTAAGTCCTTTTGGAGGGACTTGCATATACACACAAATGAGAGTCAAATTTAAAATCCACTTCCTCCCTTTCCAGTGATTTTGGACAATATTGAATAAGGGACCCAGCAGCCCTGGGTTTTCATCTTTGTTCAGTCATTCACTGCACATCTTTGAGCCCATCACTCATCTTCTCTGAGTCTTGCTTTTCTCATCTGTAAAATGGGGTAAAAAATCCCCCCAGGGTTACTATGTAGATGAAGTTGGATGAAAAACTATATGAAGAATTCCAATTGTAATTTTTTTTTTTTTTTTTTTGGACACAGAATCTCACTCTGTAGCCCAAGCTGGAGTGCAGTGATGTGACCTTGGCTCACTGCAACCTCTGCCTCCTGGACTCAAGCAATTCTCATGCCTCAGCCTCCTGAGTAGCTGAGACTACAGGCACCTGCCACCATACCTGGCTAATTTTTTGTACTTTAGTGGAGACAGGGTGTCACCATGTTGCCCAGGATGGTCTTGAACTCCTGAGCTCAGGTAATCCACCCACCTCGGCCTCCCAAAGTGCTGGGATTACAGGCGTGAGCTACTGTGCCTGGCCCAATTGTATCTTTTAAGAACTACAAATAAATATGAAAAAGACCTGAGTTCCTCTGAAGAGGAAATGGGCCAATGGAGTGTGGGCTATCCCCAGAGCTCTCTCCCAGGTAAAGGGTGCTGGCAGCTCTCCCAGGTAAAGGATGGCTGGCTTCTCTGGGAGATAGAAGGTCCAGGCCTCATCCAGAAGCATGCCTTTGTCTTCTTGATCTGTGGATGCCATTTCTGGCTTGGAGACCTGGGGCCTTAACAATGGTGGATTCTCTGTCACATCTGGTCTTGGGGGCTACTTGTCTCTGTCATAAGTCCCCTGCCCCACCCTAGGGTCATATTTATATTAAGGATCCCTTCCTGCTCCTGGATCAGAGAGGGGCATCTTTGCAGGCCTGGGCAGTCACTGACATTGGCCCAGCCAACCAGTTGTCAATTAATCTCCATAGCTCTATCTGAGGATCTGGGGTCAGGGCCTGGGAGTGGGAAACTGAGACAGACACAGAGATATAGGGGAGCCAGGCGGACAAGATGGCAGATTCCTGCACAAGGTCAGCCAAGAGCAGGGCCTGAAAGAGTGTCTCTGTTCAAGATCTGGCCAGCAGACATTGTACTAGTGGCTGTTCAACTCTGCTAAGTACAGGACCCTGGGTGGGATCATTTGTCTGTCCTTCCATCCACCCATCTGTTTGTCTTTCCAAAACTGCCTGCTGAGGACTAGCCAGAGACAAGCCCTATCCCTGGCACAAGGCCACATCCTAAGATGAATCAGATTGGGCTGGCTGGAGCCAGTGGGTGGAGGACAGAGGATGCACCAGGTGGAGGGCACCACAAGGACCACGGCTTGTGGGTGGGAAAATCCTGGGCCAAGGCAGGCGCTGGGGTTGAGTGCAGGGTGGAGGGTCTGAGCTCCCAGTGGGTGTACTAAAGGTTATGGGGAGGTCAGGAGAGGAGGGACAAACAGCAGGCTATGGAGGGACAAGCAGAGTCCCTGAAGAAAGGAGGAAGCAGCAGAGAAAATAACAGGGATGGTGGAAGTCAGAGCCTCAGACTGAGCTCTATGGGGAAGCCACCTGGTGTCTGCCTGTCCTCAGGCCCATTGGTTGATGCCACTCCTCCTCACTCCCCCTTGGAGCTCTGGTTCTACCTGGGCCAAGGGTTCAGATTGCCAGTCCTGTCCCTGCATCTACCCCAGGGTTCCTGGATCCCCACACTCACAGTACACCCTTGTACCCAGCACCAAGGAGAAATGGTAAAGACCCCAGTGTCAGGCCAGGAGTGGTGGCTCACGCCTGTAATCCCAACACTTTGGGAGGCCAAGGCGGGTGGATTACTTGAGGCCAGAAGTTTGAGACCAGCCTAGACAACATGGTGAAACCCCATCTCTACAAATAAATACAAAAATTAGCTGGGTGTGGTGGCCCACACCTGTAATCCCAGCTACTTGGAAGGCTGAGGCAGAAGAATCACTTGAACCAAGGAGGTGGAGGTTGCAGTGAGCTGAGATAGTGCCAGCCTGGGTGACAGAGCAAGACTCCGTCTAAAAACAAACAAGCAAACAAACAAACAAAAAATCCCACAAAACTCCGAGTGTCTGGAGTAAGAACCCCAGGGAATGAACCCCCTACCCCCTGGCTAGATGACCTTGGGCAAGTCACTTCAGTTCTCCCGGCCTCAGTCCCCTCCTCTGTCAGACAGTGCTAATGGAAACACCCAACCTTGTAGGGTAATTGAGAGGGTTACACTATAGGAAAGACCCAAAGCTTGGCCCAGCACCTGCAACAGCCTCTGGCAAACAGTGGAAGTTCCAATTCTGGACACTCGATGGTCAGTGTAGTATGCAGTTTAAAGGGGACTTTCCAACCCCAAAGGATTCAGGACCCAGAGCTCAGGTCCCTGGTGGTGGTATTTGCAGGTCTGGGACAAGCCTGGGGAAGGGACGACATGTGCGGCATGGGCATCTAGTGTCCCAGAGTCCGCACAGGTTGCTGGGGGAAAAAGAGAGAGAGTAGTCCAGGCAGGGCAGGGGTGGGAGTTGTGGGGAGAGGGTTACTTCCTCCTACCCTGAATCTGTGCTCGGGGTTCAACTGGCTCGCCGGCGGGCGAGGGCGGGGCAGGCCGGCCCCTCTGGCCCTGCTGGGGGGTGGGGGGCGGGTCCCCCGGGAACTGCTCCTCCCGCCAGCCGCTGCTTTAAGAGGCTGCTCCGCGGTAGCGAGCGGGGCCGGAGCCGCAGCCGGAACGAGCGGACCGAGCTGACCGGGCAGGTGCACGGCTGCGGGGACGGCAGCGGCATGACCGGCCACCACGGCTGGGGCTACGGCCAGGACGACGGTAGGCGCAGACCTCCCCCACCGCCCCCGGCTCTGACCCCGACCCAACTGCACTCGCCCCAACCCTCTTGCCCAGCTGGTTTCCCGGACCAGCAAGCTCCCACTCTCCAGGCTGGGCCAGGACCCCTCTTCCCATCCCGGTCCCCGAACTCGGCCCAAGCCTTGGTCCCCTGCGCCAGACGCAAAGTCCGCGCTGCGCCCCGGGTGGCACCCGCCGCCAGCTAGCGACCTGGTGGCTGTGTTCTGCCGCCTCCTCCGCGAAGCAAGCCCCTGACTGCCCAGCCAGCTCAGACCCAGGCCCCGACTCTCACTCACTCGCCTGGGGCGTGCGCAGCGCGTGGGGGTGGCCCAGGGCAGCGGGCGGCGGGCGCGGCGGAGCGCTGTGCGCGGGTGTCTGTGCGGGGAGCGCGCACGGCAAGTGTGCGGGGACCTTGGGGGATCGGGGCTCCGCGTGGCAAGGGCGCAGTGTCCCCCGCAGAGTTTCCCCGCAGAAGTGGCCGAGCTGCCTTCTCGGCTGGTATGTGAGGGAAGGGGGCACTTGGGGGCGCAAGCGTGTGTCTGGGTGTCTACACTGAGCAAGGGTGTTTGTGCACGTCCGGGTGTGAGTCGTGGGAGCTCGTGGCCCACACCAGCCTCCTGGGCTGACGCGGAAGAGAGCTCCTTCATCCTGCCTCAGTTTCCTTAGGACTCAGAGAAAGGGAGAAGAGGCAGAAGATGAGAGCCAGACGGCTGGAGTGTGGGTCTGGGGCAGTCAATTCCTTTTGGGGCCATTTCTTACCAAGAAGGGGTGGGGGTGTGGGGTAAGGGGTTCCCTGTTTCGCTGGGGAACCAGTGCAGGACAGGTGGGGTGCGGAGAAGAAAAAGTAATGGTGGGAGGAACATCCCCCAGCCCCACTCCTGTGCGGAGAGGCAGTCACTTCTTGAGGTTGGGTGGGGGACTACAATCTGGGAAGCCAGAAAGTTGCAGTAGACCAGAGGGAGTCTCTGGCCCCCTCTGGGGCTCCAAGAACAAAGGAGCATATTTTGGAAGAGAACCCCCCAGATCTGGGTATGCAAGAGCTGGAAAGAGACATTCAGAAAAAGATGATATAGACAAGCAGAGAGGGAGAGACAGGCAGACATGGGGCAGACGGACAGGACACATAGAGATCATCTTCTCCCAGCACCTGCCCTGAGCCACCTTTTGGGTACTTCCCCCAGAGCCAGAGTCCCTTGCCTCCAGCCCTTCTTGTTAGTCATGCCCACCATCTCTGAGCACCCAGTGTCCTGTGTAGCCTGCTCCGTGGGCCTTCTCCTCCTAGGCAGCCACCCCATCACCCAGGCAGAGCTGGATTGTCCAGTCAAGGAAGAGAAGTACAGAGGACAGAGGTGCCGGCATGCGGCAGTGTTCACAGAGCTTCAAAAATAACCCAGAGGGGCCGGGCCACGATTCTGAGTCATCCATTGGGGACACGGCTCTGTCGGCACCTGCTGCTGTTTTCTCAGGAAAACTTAAGAAGCCAAAAAGGGGGAGAAGCACCAGCCGGCAGTAGCTCTAAAAATAGGCTGCATCTCAGGATGTTCCCCAGGGAGATGCTGAGCCTCTCGGCTGCAGATGGATCCTCTGGGAGGCAGGTGGTGGGCGCCTGTGGGTGTGTATGCAGGTGTGTGTGTGTGCGTGTGTGTGCGCGCATGGGCATGTGTTTTGCTGTGGTCCCTTTATGCAAACTTGGGTCTCCAACAGAGGGGTTTGTGTGTGAGACAGCATATGCGTGTGTCAGATGTAGTCTGCAGGGCTGTGTGTTTGTACACATGAATATTCTGGGCCTGGATGCTCTGAGCCTACAGAGCCCAGGTCATTGTGCACATGTGTGTACAATGGAAGATCATAGAAAGATTAACATGTTCATAGGAAGATCTCTATGGACCCATAGGCACACATGTGGAGAGGGCAGCTGGGGGCAGTGCATGCACATGTTGTATATTTATATTAATACTTATGCATGCACAAATGTGTGAGTGGCCATCAGTTCCCTCATCTATGAAATGTGGATCTTGCTGGTTTCTACTTCACAAGGTGGTTGTGAGAGGCAAATACATGTCACAGAGTCAAAGCTAGGTTGATGTGAGTTTTTGTTGTTATTTATCACAAACACCAACACCAAATTGCCCAAGGTGCAGAAAGAGGTGAGATGCTGATGGGGTCGGGTCAGAGACTTCCGATGCCTGGAGATCTCCCTGCTGGGGAGACTTATTACTCTGAGCCACCCCTGAGCCTGTAGCTGTTATATTCCCTTCCATACAGTACCTCTCTGGGCCTCCTATCAGCGCTGGAAGGTGAGTTTTAGTGAGACTATTTCACAGACAAAGAAATGGAGGCTGAAAGGGGAAATGGCAAAGCTGGCATTGGAACTCCAAGCCGTGCAGGTCCAACGCAGGGGCCCACCTCTGAAGGGATGCTGAAGAGACCATCCCCCATGGGTGTCCTCAGCCTAAAGCCCAGAGATCCTGGCTGCTCTGAGTCCTTGCCCTCCTCCCCACCTGCAGGCCCCTCGCATTGGCACAAACTGTATCCCATTGCCCAGGGAGATCGCCAATCACCCATCAATATCATCTCCAGCCAGGCTGTGTACTCGCCCAGCCTGCAACCACTGGAGCTTTCTTATGAGGCCTGCATGTCCCTCAGCATCACCAACAATGGCCACTCTGTCCAGGTAGACTTCAATGACAGTGATGACCGAACCGGTAAGTGGCCCCTGCCAAAGCCTGGCACCTGGCCCCTGGCCCCTTAGGGTCCTAATCTTGTGTTGGGCAGTCTCAGGAAGCATGCTATGGTGGGTAAGAAAGGCTCCTCCACTCACTAGCTGTGAAGCCTTGGGCTGATCTTCAGTTTCCTTATGTATAAAATGGGAGCAATAAGACCTACCATCTTAGGTCAGAGGGGAAAAATGAAAAAAACCAAGTAAGGTCGATAGAGCTGGCATACAGCAGATGCTCAAGAAATGCTAATTTCTTTCTTTCCCTTCCTTCCCTTCCGTGTGGTGCTACAGATCAGGTTTGTTTTCACTCTCTGACCCATCACTGACCTGCCAAGCCCTCCTCCCTGTGTGATCTGGCCAAGCCCAGCAGGGAGAGAGAAGGGAGCTAAAATTTATGTGTGCCAAGCCCCCTGCTAAGGTTGTAAGTCACTCATTTATTCTTTTCAAGAACCCATTTCTCAGATGGGCAAATAGAGGCTTGATGAGCTGTGGAGGGCCAGAAGCAGCCTGGTCCAACCCAAAGGTCTCTCTCTCTCTCCAGTTCACCTACGACTTCAAGGTCCAACCATCTTGGGCCAGAAAGAGGCCAGTGGGAACTCGTGGCAGCTCCTTCCAAGGCCTCTTTGCCCTGGGATTAGAGCCCAGGTTCTTTCACGATAAATTCCTAGGCAGAGGCCTCAGGAGTGCTGTTCATTGAAGGGATTTTCATCCTTATGACTGGGCCTGTGGTGGGTAGGGTGGTGGAATGGGGTGAGGAAGAAATCTGCTAGAGTTTATTGTGTAAAGAAGTATTAATAACTGCTTCCTTCCCCCTTCTTCTCCCCTCCCCACAAATACAATAAAAGCCCTCAAAGGAACTTAAGTTTCAAATAGAAAATTAAAAGGCAAAGAAGATGAAGGAAGCCAGACCTTTCACCGGAAGAATGATCTTACTTAGTTCTAAGCTCCCTGGTAGGCTAGGAAAAAAACAGAAAGGTTGGTTATAGTTCTTGCTGTGAGTCTAGCAGATCCTCAGGAGAAAGACAAAGCATTTATTTTCTCATACTGAATTCTAAGAAAACCCTCTTACTCAGAGCTGTGGGGAGGGGACATGGGGCTCTAGCTGACCCTAGATGATAGCTTGGCAAGAAACAGTTTTCACATGACTGTCCCTTCTAATAGCCTTCAGAGGGCACTGGGGGCTCAACTAAGAAATCAGTAGCTCAATGAAGTCCACTGGGGTGGGAGAAGACACGGGGGACATGCCTGTGGATCACTGATCTGGGCTGTTGCCTTCAGACCTGGCTGGGGCTCCCTCCCCTGCCCAGAATGCCCAGGCCTGAGGGTGCAGGAAGCCAGGGAAAAGAGGAATGAGATGGTGGGGCTCTGCCACTCACCCACTGTGGGTCAGTCGGGAGGTCAGATGGGTTGATGCCAGCAGAGTGCCAAGCACACAATGAGTGCCCCGTGAATGTGCTAAACACACATTGAGTGCCTCGTGAATGGCAGCACATTCTGTGTGTGAACTGGGGGAGGAGGCTAAGGGGTCCAAGGTCAAGGGGTGTTAAGGAGGGAGCTCCCTCTCCAGGAGCCCATACTATGGGGTCCCAGGTGAGGCATGCTTGGAGGGTGGCGTCTGCAGACCTATCCGATTGCTCAGACTGCGGGCTCAGCCGCTCCTGCTGCCAGGGATTGGGCAGCCTGATTGAGGCCCCACCCACAGCTACCACCCCCAGACTCCTAACCAGTGCCCAGGACACGTCTTGCCTCTTTGATAAGACCAGGCAAGAAGGAGGGACTTCTGGACTGTCCTGTCCTCTTGCTTGTGGAGGCCACAGGGCCAAAGCCCTACCCTGGTCACCCATCATGGAGGGGCCTAGTGGAACTCTGAGCCTGGGCTGTTATCTGATCCAGGAGTTCACATTCAAGCCTAGCTGGGGCTCCTTCCACCTCCAGATCCCTTTCAGCGAGAAATTCTATCAGTCCCAGGAGGCCTCGTGCGTGGCCCCAGCTCACCGGGTATCAAGGCAAGAAAGTCACAAAACCAGCACAAGTGGGGCCCTCAGAAGAATCCATTTCTGGGGGAGATGGCACGGGGGGCACCTGGGCCTGTCCAGGAAGGTAGAGAGCCTCAGGAGCTACCTTCCTCTTCTGGAAAAGCACAAAGTTTAAAGAAGGCTCAAGGTTTTAGGGAGGTAGTGTTACCTGGTGATTAGTGGCTTGGGCTTTGGACATAAGAGATACAAGTTCATACCCTAGTTCAGTGCCTTGCTGTGTGACCCTGAGCAAATGCCTTGCCATCACTGTGCCTCAGCTTCCCCCTTTATAGAATATGGATAATAGTAAGTTCTGTCCCTCATGGGATACTATGCAGGCTAAACAAAATAGTCTTTTCAACCTAGCCCTGGATCAGGGTTTCAGACATGGGAGGCCTAATTGTTAGTGGTAATGGGGGTCTTGGGAGGCAGGGTCCCACCCTCCATGGGAAATCGGGCAGGGGTAGGGAGGACAGCTAGATAGAGAGCTGTCCTCTGTCAGTCCCAGACTCCTCTGTCACCTGTGGGCTGTCAGGATTTCTGCCTTGGCCCAGCTCAAGGGACAGGGGTCTAGAGGGCAGTGGGGACCAACCCAAGCCCAGTCAGCCCAGTGAATTTTCCAAATGAAAAATGTATCCCACACTTTGGAAGGCCGAGGCGGGCAGATCACCTAAGGTCGGGAGTTCGAGGCCAGCCTGGCCAACATGGTGAAACCCCTTTTCTACTAAAAATACAAAAAGTTAGCCAGGCGTGGTGGCGGGCGCCTGTAGTCCCAGATACTTGGGAGGCTGAGGCAGGAGAAATGCTTGAACCTGGGAGGTAGAGGTTGCAGTGAGCCAAGATTGTGCCACCACTTTACTCCAGCCTGGGCGACAGAGTGAGACTCCATCTCAAAACAAACAAATAAACAAACAAAAACACACACACACACAAAGTGAAAATGTATCTCAGCTGGCACAGTGGCTCATGCCTGTAATCCCAGCATTTTGGGAGGCCAAGGCAGGAGGATTGCTTGAGCCCATGAGTTCAAGACAAGCCTGGCCAACATAGAGAGACCCCATCTCTACAAAAAATAAAAAAAATTAGCTGGGCGTGGTGCCACATGCCTATAGTCCCAGCTACTCTGGAGGCCAAGGCAGGAGGATGGCTTGAGGCCAGGAGGTTGAGGCTATAATAAGCCATGGCATTCCAGCCTGGATGACAGAGTGAGACCCTGACTCAAAAATACATATATATATATATATTTATATATATGTCCCTTCCTGGGCTGCTGCCCTGGCCCTGGCACTGGGCTGTCGGTCCTCTCCTACTCATTGCCACTCGCCCCACTTCTACCCACAGTGGTGACTGGGGGCCCCCTGGAAGGGCCCTACCGCCTCAAGCAGTTTCACTTCCACTGGGGCAAGAAGCACGATGTGGGTTCTGAGCACACGGTGGATGGCAAGTCCTTCCCCAGCGAGGTACGGGCCCTCCACTTGAATCCCTCTGCTACATGGGAAGGAATGCAGACCTGGGTAGTCAGGGGCTTAAGGATGCCTGGGGTGGGGCCTTGGAGGGGGGAAGAGGAGCATCCGGGGCCTTTGGGAGAGATACTTTCTACCCACCCCCAGCACAGGGTCTTCCATCTGAACCTGGCCACTGCTGTCCTTTCTGATCTGTACATCCTGGAGTTTTCTGAAGGGCTATCCAGTCCCACTGCAGCCTTGCTGACAGCCCTTCAAGGCTTGAGCCCGGTATTCAAGGCTGTGCATGAGCTAACCTTGCCTGGCCTCATCTTTCCCCTCATCTCTTCATACACTGAGCTGCATGACAAATCCCCTGTCCCTGTCCACACCTGGCTCCTTCATACCACCAAGCTTTGCCTGTGCTGTTCTCTCTGCCTGGAATGCCCTTCCCCAAGGCTTCCCTCTGATAACCCCCTGCTTATTCTCTGGACTCAGCTGTAGGCACCACCTCCTCAAGGAGGTGTCACGCTGGATGTTCATGATCGATTTCACAACTCGTTCCCTGCAAGGCAGGGCCTGGGCCAGATTCCTCTTTGGGTCCCCTGGAGTTCAGAAAACAATTGGGCCCAAAGCTGGGTGGATGCTACCTATGACCCTCTGGGGCTCCCCTGGGCCCCCAGCATCCTAATCCTTGGAGGCTTGACAGCTTCCCTTTCCTGCAAAGAGGCCAGGAGTCTGGTGGGAGTGAGGGGAGCCTGGCTCAGAGTTCCCATTGCCCCTGGGAGGCACAAAGCATTGTCCTGTTGTTGCCCCATAGCTTCATCTGGTTCACTGGAATGCTAAGAAGTACAGCACTTTTGGGGAGGCAGCCTCAGCGCCTGATGGCCTGGCTGTGGTTGGTGTTTTCTTGGAGGTGAGTGGTGGTTTGCTGGGGCCAAGAGCAGCATGGGAGGCCTGGCACTGCCCCTAGTTCTGGAACACAGTGGGTGCTGGGCTTATACTACCCTCTCCCTGACAGACAGGAGACGAGCACCCCAGCATGAATCGTCTGACAGATGCGCTCTACATGGTCCGGTTCAAGGTAAAGTCCATGCCCCTGACCCGAGCAGCTGATGGGGAGAGACGAAGAGGCTGGCTCACAAGTTGGGCCCATCCACTCCTTCATTCTGGGAGTAAACCCTTGCTGAGACCAAGGAGGAGGGCAGCACCAGCAGGGCCCTGCATCTGATTCCTCATTGGGGTCAGCAGCCCCCTTGGGTGCCCAGCATGAAGCATGGCTGGGTATAGAATTGATAAGATGCTTGTCACATTAATGGTGGTCTAATAGGCAATGTCACTGAGGGCAGCTGAAGGCAAGGGAGGGAACATCATGGCCAAATACCTCCAGGAGCCACAGCTTTTACACACAAGCAAACAGATGGAGAGGGCCCGGCTTAAGCTGGAAGACAGTATCTGGGATTACAGACATTTGCCCACAGTTTGCATCAATGGACATAGAGAGGCCTAAATCCTGCTGATAGAAATGGGTGAAGGCCGGGCATGGTGGCTCATGCCTGTAATCCTAGCACTTTGGGAGGCCGAGGTGGGCGGATCATTTGAGGTCAGGAGTTCAAGACCAGCCTGGCTAACATGTTTGTGAAACCCTGTCTCTACTAAACATACAAAAATTAGCTGGGCGTGGTGGTGCATGCCTATAATCTCAGCTACTCGGGAGGCTGAGAGAGGAGAATTGCTTGAACACAAGAAGCAAAGGTTGCAGTGAGCCGAGATCGTGCCACTGCACTCCAGCCTGGGCAACAGAGTGAGACTCTGCCTCAAAAAAAAAAAGAAAAAGAAAAAGAAAGAGAGAGAGAGGAAGGAAGGAAGGAAAGAGAGAGAGAGAAAGAAGGAAGGAAAGGAAGGAAAGAAGGAAGGAAGGAAGGAAGGAAGGAAGGAAGGAAGGAAGGAAGGAAGGAAGGAAGGAAGGAAGGAAGGAAGGAAAGAAGGAAGGAAAAAAGAAAGAAAAAGAGAAAGAGAAAGAAAGAAATGGGTGGAGAAGTTGCTGGTTTGGTCCCAGTGGGAGGTCTGTGCTGATTCCCGGGTTCCCTCACCTTGCTCCAGGGCACCAAAGCCCAGTTCAGCTGCTTCAACCCCAAGTGCCTCCTGCCTGCCAGCCGGCACTACTGGACCTACCCGGGCTCTCTGACAACTCCCCCGCTCAGCGAGAGTGTCACCTGGATTGTGCTCCGGGAGCCCATCTGCATCTCTGAAAGGCAGGTGAGTCCTCTCAGAGGGCCAGATGGAGGGACGTGGCACTCAGGGCTCACCCCAGGCAGTGTGACTCTCCAACTAGCACCCCACAGCCTGTGATCCCACCTTCAAGGTTCCTTCCCATTTTTTACTAATAAATGTATAGATTCTTGGTTGGGAGTTAGCTTGATTGTTAATCACCAGAACCTAGACACTGGCTGGGGCAGGGGGATACCTGGATCCTGGGACCCGCCTCCCGGCTACTGTGTTGGAATCTGAATGCTCCATTTGCTGGTAAGTCTTAGCTAGATGGGCTTGGAACTAGAACTAGGTGAAGCAGAGCCCAGGCTCTTTAGTGAGTAAGTAAATGAGGGTCCCACAGAGAAGAATGAGTGGGGAAGAGTAGGGACAGACCCTAAGGGAAGGAGGAGGGAAGGGTAGAGCTGGCTGGGCAGGTATGCCAGATGATGCATCGGGGTCATAGAGGTCCACAGCACCCCCAATCTGCCCTGAGCATCCCTTCTGCTTCCTCAAGATGGGGAAGTTCCGGAGCCTGCTTTTTACCTCAGAGGACGATGAGAGGATCCACATGGTGAACAACTTCCGGCCACCACAGCCACTGAAGGGCCGCGTGGTGAAGGCCTCCTTCCGGGCCTGAGCTGCCCACCTGCCTAGCCGGCCACTAGGGCACCATCTTCCCAAGGGCTTCCACGTCAGCAGACACCAAACCATCTGAGGCTCCCTCCCTGGGGGGTGCTGGGGACCCTCCTTCAGCCAGTTTGCTCCTTGGTCACCCTGGAGGCTTCTGGATGGGACCCTGGAGTCTGGGGCACCCTTCAGCTGCCCTGGGGACAGGAAGGACAGGAGCTAAGCAGGGTCCAAGCCTGGGGCTGCCTCTGCTCTCCAAGACCCAAAGACCCCTGGGAACCTCCTCTGGTCTTCCCCACTGGCAGTGGCGGCAGCCCCACCTGGAGCGCACACTGTGATGGAGGAGACTGAGCTCCCTGGGGCAGGTAGCTGACACTACCAGAGAGACTCAAGCAATAATTAGAGGTGGGCAGAGCTGCCCTCTCGGCATTACCTCTTCTGCAGGCTCTGCCATGCACGCACCTCACTGCCAGGCCATTAAAATCAGCACCCAGCATGCTGGAGGTGATGTGGCCTTCTCCCTCCAGCCACCTGCTGCCACGGGCAGGCCCTGGTTATAGCTTATACAGTATCTCCCCTTGTCCCCACCCAGTCACCAAAGCCACCTACATGACAATCCATCCCTGTTGAATTAATAAATTCATGTATCCATGCAACAAATACCAATTCAGTGCTTGTGTGTCTCTAGTACTGTCCTAGGCTTTGGGGAGCAATGGTGGTGAGTTAAGCACTATGTGTTGGGAGGGATATGGGTGGTGAACAGGTGAGAGTTACACAAAGGGCAGGGAAGGGGCTATGGGAGCAGAGGAGAAGGGGAGACCATCTCACTCAGCAAGGAAATGAAATTCTGGCCAGGCGTGGTGGCTCACACCCACAGTCCCAGAACTTTGGAAAGCCAAAGCAGGTGGATCACTTGAGCTCAGGAGTTTGAGACCAGCCTGGCCAACATGGTGAAACTCTGTTTCCACTAAAAATACAAAAATTAGCTGGGTGGTAGTGGTACACACCTGTAATCCCAGCTACTCAGGAGGCTGGGGCAGGAGAATCGCTTGAACCCAAGAGGCAGAGGTTGCAGTGAGCCAAGGTCGCACCACTATACCCCAGGCTGGGCAACAGAGCAAGACCCTCTCAAAAAGAAAGAAAGGAAGAAATGAAATTCCAACCAGTATTCCAAATCAGATAGAAGGGAACAGCATGTTTGAGGCCAAAGGAAGGGCAAGTGTTCAGGCTCAGAGGTGAGAGAAAGCCCAGTGTGGTTGTGGGGCTCAAAGGGCTCAGAGGGGCTAGAGCCCTGGGGCAAACCTGGGACCCCGCCCCCAGGCTGACAGGGAGCTACCAAGGGCTTGAGTAGAGGAGGGGCAGGCCAGGCCTGCAAATGGGGAAGATCCCTGAGGAATGCGGATGGGCAGGCAGGAATGGTGGCAGGGAGCAAGGGGTGGCCTGTGTCCAGGAGGGAGGGGGCAGGGTGGAGGGAGGTGGAAGACACAGGACTGGATGAGAGAGATTTAGGAGGTGGTGCCCAAAATACAGTGTTTGGCTGTCCAGGAAAGAGAGGAGTCCAGGGCATATCCCTGAGCAGAAAGTGGAGCCTTCACTTGCTCTGGGAACACTATAGGGAAGCTGGCCACATTGGACATGCAGCATTGTGGGGTCCTGGAAGGAAAATCTAAGGGGGCATGTGCCTTCAGGCCCAGGCCCTGCACACGCACAACTCCAAGAGGGGTTTGTTTGTTTGTTTGTTTATTTTTGAGATGGAGTCTTGCTCTGTAGCCCAGGCTGGAGTGAGTGGTATGATCTTGGCTCACTGCAACCTCCGCCTTCCAGGTTCAAGCAGTTCTCCTGCCTCAGCCTCTGAGTAACTGGGATTGCAGGTGTGTGCCACCACACCCAGCCAATTTTTTTTTTTTTTTGAGATGGAGTCTCTCTCTGTTGCCCAGGCTGGAGTGCAGTGGCGTGATCTCCGCTCACTGCAAGCTCCGCCTTCCAGGTTCACGCCATTCTCCTGCCTCAGCCTCCCGAGTAGCTGGGACTACGAGCGCCCGCCACCATGCCTGGCTAATTTTTTGTATTTTTTAGTAGAGATGGGGTTTCACTGTGTTAGCCAGGATGGTCTTGATCTCCTGCCCTCGTGATCCGCCCACCTCGGCCTCCCAAAGTGCTGGGATTACAGGTGTGAGCCACCGCGCCCAGCCCTGCAGTGCTTTTTTAAATGTGCATCCTCACCTTAGTCCCTAGTCCAAGTCCAGAGAGTGCCCAAAGGCAAGTTCACAGTTGGGCCTAGAGACCAAGTGTTGATCGTGACCCAGATGAGACAGGGGCAGGAGTAGGAGGCAGACACTGGGGTTGCTAGGGAGTGATGGGAGGTGAGAAACTGGGACCTCACATGTACAAGTTTAGTCGTGAAGGGGGAGAAAGGGACAGTGGGGCAGGCTGTGGGGAGATGAGAATGTCCAAACACCCTTGGGAAAGAGGCCCCACTGCAGGGCCAGGAGGGGCTGGTGATGCATGTCATCTGCTCACTTTGTCCACAGTCCTGTCATTGTCACTATACCAGAAGGGAACTCCCAGGCCACAGGGCACTTTTGGGTCTTAGATTTCTAACTTCGACCTCAGTGATGTGAGGAAGAGAAAGGCTTGCTCTATGGAGCCCCCTCCACTCCCACGCTTAGGGCAAACCTGTCTCCAGAGTGGAGAGGAGTAGGGTGTACAGGAGGAGCGGGCCAAATAGAGAGTTACCCTGCAAGCACCCCTGGTCTGATCTAGGTAGGGGCCATTTCCTCCCTCCCTTTTTGAGGAGATGGTGAGGAGCGGGAGAGAGGTGTCTGGAGGACAGCATTTTCTCAGCTTGGAGGCAGGCAGCTGTGGCAACTGGGAAGCAATGCCAGTAATGTTCCTGTTAAAGCAGGCAAAGGGCCTGAGGCAGACGTCCAGCTCTCCCTGCGATCCAAGAACTGTTGTTACACCCATTTTACAGATGAGGATGATGAGGCTCAGGGAGGTTAGGTAGGCAGGTCACAGAGCAGGATTTGAACCAGGATCTGTCCAAACTCTTCTACTCTATACTAGAGCAACTGGGCTCAAAGGAGGGTGGGATGGGTATGGTGGTGGCCATCTGGAGGTGGCATAATAGCCGCAATGCTGCTAACTGTGCCAGGGACCCTGTCCAGCCCTTCCCAGGGATGGTGGCAACACAGGCCTGGCGCTGCAGAGGACTTGGAAAATGGGAGCTGGTTTTATAATAATTATCCCAAGGCTGCCAAGAATCCTCACTCCCTAAGTCCTTTCCCTTAATTCACTTTTTAAATTTGAAACTATTTTAAAGCTGAAAGTGGCCTCCTTATGTTATAATTACAGCCCCAGATTTGACCCTATTATATCCAAATGGGCTGTCCCAGCTGGGTACCAGCATACCTGGCCTCAGGGGACCCAGGACTGGGTCCTAAGTCCTCATCCAGGACAAGATTTTCTCCTGGAGGTGATGCTGGGGACATTTGGGACACCCAAGACAAGATGAGCTCTACTTGCTCCCAGGACCCCAGAGGGGCCCTCCCTGGGCAGCCAGGGGTGGCCCTTGGATTGATCCAGGCAGGGCTATGGGCCTGCCAGCAGCCACAGCCTGCGGAGTCTGTGCCCAGGCGAGGGTCACAGTCTTCCCTCCAGTGCAGGCTGTGGGCCCCAGAGCAGGTCCCTTCTATGGGGCGGGCCTCAGGAGGGGGGATGGCTGTGAAGATCTGATCCCCCTGAAGCTCCTTCTGCAGAGGGCTGTCGTCCAACCCCATGGTCACCCTATAGCTGCTGCTGCTGCAGAGGCTTGGGAGTGTCCCCTCATGGCTAGCCCTGGACACACATCCACTGGCATGCTCATCTGTGGGAAGAGTGATCTGTGACTTGAGCAACAGCTGGAGACAGGGACAGAAACAGGTCTGAGGTGGAGGTTGCAAGATAACCTGACAGTTGATGCCTGGGAGGGAGCCACAGCTGATGTCCAAGCTAAGAGGGGTTGGAGCAGGGCAGAAGGCTTTCGGATGCAGTTGGAGCTGGCCTGGGATTGGGAAGAGAGGTCAGACAATGGCCTGAGCATCTTGGGGATCCTCTCATGTCCATGGGTCACAACACCAACTCTGAGGCCACCCTCAAAGGCCAAATGTACTGCTGGTTGGTCAAGACTCCGGGGAGGAGGAGATGTGACTCTTTGAACATGAAATGTTCTGGCATTTGTCCCCTAGCCAGAGGCAAGACCTGGGGAATGTATCTCATTTGAAGTCTTATCTGCTCACAAATCCAAGGGCCCACTTACCCTGGTCATACCTGGGTTTTGCACCACATGCCACTCAAACCCTCTGAAGCTTATTTCCTCCTCTGTAAAATGGAAATGACATGTGAGCCATATCTGTAATTTAAAATTTTCTAATAGTGATATCAAATGTATAGAAAGAGACATAAGACTGGGTGCAGTGGCTCACATCTGTAATCCTAGCACTTTGGGAGGCCGAGGCAGGAGAATCACTTAAGCCCAGGAGTTCCAGACAACATCCTGGGCAACACAGCAAGACCCTGTCTCAAAAAGAAAAATGTAGCCAGGCACCGTGGCTCACGTGTGTAACCCCAGCACTTTGGGAGGCCGAGGCAGGAAGATTACCTGAGGTTAGAAGTTCGAGACCACTCTGGCCAACATGGTGAAATCCCATCTCTACTAAAAATACAAAAATTAGCTGGGTGTGGTGGTGTGCACCTGTAATCCCAGGTACTCCGGAAGCTGAGACAGGAGAATCGCTTGAACCCAGGAGGCAGAGGTTGCAATGAGCCAAGATTGTGCCACTGCACTCTAGCACGGGTGACAGAGCAAGACTCTGTCTCAAAAAAAAGAAAAGAAAAATGCAAAAAGAAACAAGTCATTTAAATAATGTACTTAATTTAACCCAACTATATCCAAAATATATACATTTTAATCTGTCACTAATATTAATAGAAAAAAACTAATGAAATATTTTACATTCTTTTTTTGTGCTAAGTCTTTGAAATCTAGTGTGTGTTTTATGCTTACAGTACATCTCTGTGGAGGACAGCCCCATTTCATATGCTCAAAGCCTTATTTATCAGTATATAGTTACACATCATTTTTTTCTTTTTTCTTTTTTTTTTTGGAGACAGAGTTTCGCTCTTGTTGCCCAGGCTAGAGTGCAATGGTGCTATCTCGGCTCACTGCAACCTCTGCCTCCCAGGTTTAAGCAATTCTCCTGCCTCAGCCTCCGGAGTAGCTGGGATTACAGATGCCCGCCACCACGCCTGGTTAATTTTTTGTATTTTTAGTAGAGACATGGTTTCACTATATTGGCCAGGCTGGTCTTGAACTCCTGACCTCAGGTGAACCACCTGCCTTAGCCTCCCAAAGTGCTGGGATTGCAGGCATGAGCCGCTGCGCCTGGCCTGCACATCTTAAAAAAAAACATAAAACAGAAAAAAAAGAAAGAAAAAAAGAAAAAAGCCATATGTGGCCCAGTACGGCGGCACGTGCCTATAGTCCCAGCTATTCAAGAGGCTGAGGCAAGAGGATTACTTGAGGCCAGGAGTTCAAGGGTATATTGCATGATGATCACTTCTGTGCATAATCACTGCACTCCAACCTGGGCAACACAGTAAGATCCCACTGCTAATTTTAAAAAATAAGAAAAAGGAAAAAAAAGCCATATGTGGCCATTGGCTACCAAATTAAACAGTACAGTCCTAAATGGATGTCACCCTGCTGGACAGGTGTCTGAGAAAGCCCTCTGGCTGGGCGTGCAGCCAGGCAAAGTGGCAGGAATGAGTCAGATCTGCTCCCAGCCTCTGTCCTCCACAAGAACAGCCTCAGAACATTTGATGCCAAGTTGGCTCCCTCTGCCAGGGCCTTCCTCCCCCAGGAAACCTCTCTAACCTCACTTCACTCCAGCCTGGCTGGCTCTGCCCCAGGCCACCCTGAAGGGCCTTTCCTGTTCCACTGAGAGAAAGGCCAAGACCCTCAGCAAGGAACTGACTGCAGAGGAGTGCTGGGAGTCAGGGGAGGTGGTAGTCCTGGCTTGGTTGAGCTTTGATTAGTCTGGGAGAGTTTCCTGCAGGAGGGGCCCAGAGCAAAGACGCTGGCATCCCAGGAGAGGGGCGGAAGCCTCAGCTGCAGAGAGCATTTACAGACAGAAAAAGAAGGCCTGGCTCTTGCCCAGCCGTATCAACACAAAGAAGAAGCGGGGCTGAGGAGACAGGGGCTCCCAGGCTGCAGACTTCAAATGCCAGGCAGAGGTTTACCCTAACATCCACAGGCCATGGGGGTCATTGAGGTCTAAAGCAGGGGCTGAGGACCTCCTGGGCTGGAGGAAGAGGACTCTTGCTGAGGCTTAGAGAGCACCAGGCATCACTTGGTTTGAATTCACCTTCTAACCCAGGGCTTGAGTGCAAATTCTGGCAAGTGCAATTCATCAACTTCTGCTGCTGCCTCTCCTCAGCCCTGCAGGAGCCTGGACCCTGGCAGCTTCCAGTTTGGCAGTCTGTGAGTGTAACCTACACTCCTCCAGCTGCAACTCAAGTGCTTTTGTCTTCCGGGACATAGGAGGGTGAGCACATGGTTCCTTTATTCCTACCAAGAGGCCCTCTTAGACTGGCACTGTGAGAAAGGCATGGAGGCACGTGAGCCCCTGGGGTCACCTGGGCTCCCAGGTCTCCCTCAGGTTTTTGGGAAAAACTTGAACCTCTTTTTCCTCTTCCTCTCTCAGCTCCTGCTCTCAGCATGGATGTCCAGACACGGGAAGCACCAGAGGGCACACAGCCTGTCTCTCCAGTTACCTAGGCCCCCCAGGGACCTGGAGAGTAGTCCCTTGCTACTACTGATCTTGAGTGTTTAGGAGCAGGGTTTGGAGGTACAACTTCTTCAGCCAGAGGGAGCCATGATAGGGTCAGTATGCCATCTAGGAGCTGGGTGCGGTGGCTCACACCTGTAATCCCAGCACTTTGGGAGGCCAAGACAGGCAGATTCCTTGAGCCCAGGAGTTCAAGACCAGCTTGGGGAATGAAGAGCAAGGCAATAGCAACGACTCTATAAAAAATACCAAAAAATTAGCCAGGCATGGTGACGTGTCCCTGTAGTCCCAGCTCCTCAGGGGGCTGAGGCAGGAGGATTGCTTGAGTCTGGGAGGTCGAGGCTACAGTGAGCTATGATTCTGTCACTGTACTCCAGCCTGGGCAACAGAGCAAGACCCTGTCTCAAACAACAACAAAAACAACAACACACAAGCCACCTAGGGAATCCTAGGGCATCTGAGCTAATCCCCTTATATAGATACAATAGCTGAGGCCCAAAGAGGAAACAGAATCTGTCAAAGTGAGTTGGCAGGACAGCCAAGATTTATGACTCTTCACTCTATCCACAGAGCATTATGTAACAGAAAGACCCCTACCATTTGGCCGGGCTCAGTGGCTCACACTGGTAATCCCAGGGCTTTGGGAGGCCAGGGTGGGAGGATCACTTACACCCAGGAATTCAAGACCAGCCTGGCAACATAGCAAGACTCTGTCCCTACCAAAAAAAAAATAAATAAATAAAATTAAAATTAGCTGACAGTAGCTGTCCATGCATCTGGTCTTAGCTACTCAAGAGGCTGAGGTGGGAGGATAGCTTGAGCTCAGGAGCTCTGAGCTCTGATCACACCATTTCATTCCAGCTGGGGTGACAGAACAAGATGAAAGAAAGAAAGAGAGAAAGAGAGACAGAGAGGGAGGGAGGGAAGGAAGGAAGGAAGGAAGGAAGGAAGGAAGGAAGGAAGGAAGGAAGGAAGGAAGGAAGGAAGGAAAAAGAAAGAGAAAGAAAGAGAGAAAGAGAGAAAGAAAAGAAAGAAAGAAAGAAAGAAAGAAAGAAAGAAAGAAAGAAAGAAAGAAAGAAAGAAAGAAAGAAAGAGAGAGAGAGAAAGAAAGACCCCCCTCTCCAAATAACTCCCTGGCAGCCGTCATAATGGCTGAAATCCTGCCATTGGAGCTGCATTGCTCGCAGTTAAGCATGGTTGCCTGATGAATGCAAGTGCCGCTGCGAAGGCCACAGTCAGTAACACCTTGTCGGGGAACGATGTTACCACCTCCTTTTCAGTCTGCTGTGTGATCGCTTTGCCAGGCCTCAGTTTCCCCATTTGTAAAATGTGTCCATGGGAGTCCTAGAAGGCCTCAGGTAGAACTTGAAGGAGGAGAGAAAGTGGATTCCCTCCGCAGAAGTAGAGTCAGACTTGTGGCCGAGCTGGGGGCAAAATGCATCAGATCTTAGGCTGTGGGTCACCCCATGTGCCTCCTAAACTGAAAGGGGCCATGGGGCTGGGGCAAAATCAGCAAGGGCTAATAACTGGAGGAGCCCCCAAGCTCAGGAGGTTGAGGCTGCACTGAGCCAAGTCCGTACCATTGCACTCCAGCCTGGGTAACAGAGGGACACCTTGTCTCAAAAAAAAAGAAGGGGAGAGGAAGGGAGGGGACAGGAAGGGAGGGGAGGGGAGGGGAGGGGAGGAGAGGAAAGGGAAGAGCTAGTTAGTTAGGTAATAGGATATCCTCAAATTGGGTTTGTTTGAAGTTTTCCCATGAAAAAATTGAGGTTATTTTGTTGGAATATAATTAAAAATGATCCATTTTCAGTGTCATATCAATATCAATAGGCACTTGATTTGTACCTTTTTTGGAGATGTAAATTTTGATTTTAATTTTTTTATTGAAATGTAATATATGTACAGAAAAGTACATACCCTCCTTCTTTATGGTGTTTTTTCTTTTTTTGTTGCTGTTGTTTTTTCTTTTTTTTTTGAGACGGAGTTTCGCTCTTGTTGCCCAGGCTAGAGTGCAGTGGCGCGATCTTGGCTCACTGCAACCTCCACCTCCTGGGTTCAAGCAATTCTCCTGCCTTAGCTTCCTGAGTAGCTGGGACTACAGGTGCCCACCACCACGCCCAGCTAATTGTATTTTTAGTAGGGATGGGGTTTCACCATGTTGACCAGACTGGTCTCGAACTCCTGACCTCAGGTGATTCACCTGCCTCAGCCTCCCAAAGTGCTGGGATTTCAGGCATGAGCCACCGGACCTGGCCAGTATATACCCTTGATGCACTTTCACAACCTGAACACATCTGTGTAAGTAGGATCCAGATCAACAAAAGTGTATTTCCTGCACCCCAAGCCCCACATGTCCCCACCAAGTTATTACCTCCTCAAAGTAACCATCATCCGGACTTCTAAGAGTATAAATGATATTTGCCTGACTTTGACCTTCTAATAAAGGAAGTCATTCTTTTCAGAAACCTCTTTTATTTCTGGATTTTTTGCTTATGTTTGTGAGATTCTCAGAACCTACTTGTATATTGATAAATGCAATGTCTCCCATTATGAGCCTGAAATGAAATTCAAACTAATCTATGCACACAATTTCAAAAAATCAATTCGATGCTTTAATTGTAATATAAAGGACAGTAATTTATAACATATAATAAAATATATGTATTTAAATGTATATAACTAAAATTGTATTTATATATACAAATCATGTAATGTTTAATGAAATTAGTATTTATGTCAGTATGTAAATGGTGGGGGCACAATGACACTAAAGATGTGATGAAGTCTTCTGATGTTTGTACCCATATTGTTTTTCTTCCTTTTTTTTTTTTTAGAGACAGGGTCTCACTCTGTCATCCAGGCTGGAGTCTGGTGGTGCGATCACAGTTTACTGCAACCTTGACCTCCTGGGCTCAAGCGATCCTCCTGCCTCAGCCTCCCCAGTAGCTGGGGCTAAAGGTGTGCACTACCACGCTTGGCTAATTTTTGTATTTTTTTGTAGAGACAGGGTTTCACCATGTTGCTCAGGCTGGTCTTGAACTCCTGGCCTCAAGTAATTCTCCCACAAGTGCTGAGATTACAGACATGAGCCACCACACCCAGCCTGTACCCATATTTTGAAGCTCCATAAATAGCGGCTTCAGATGCATACCAGGCAGAAGAAAGTGAGTATCTTTGCCCCCATGCTGTGAGTTTCCTAGATGATGGTAACTCCTGGTAAAATTCTCAACACAAAGTACCATCTTCCCTCCTTTCACATGATAATTGCATTCTTGGAAAATATTCTACATATTAAAACTATGCAAAAATTCCTTTGTGTTTCCAAATAAAACAGAGCAAGGTTGTAGGTTCAAATGATGATAAACAGATTGTTCATCAGATACCTGCAGAGACCTGTTTAAAAAACAAAACAAAACAAGACTGGACATGGTGGTCCACGCCTGTAATCCTAGCACTTTGGGAAGCCGAGGTGGGCGGATCACCTGAGGTTAGGAGTTTGAGACCAGCCCGGCCAACATGGTAAAAACCCGTCTTTACAAAAAATACAAAAATTAGCTGGGTGTACTGGTGGACATCTGTAATCCCAGCTACTAGGGAGGCTGAGGCAGAAGAATCGCTTGAACCCAGGAGGCGGAGGTTGCAGTGAGCCAAGACTGCGCCACTGCACTCCAGCCTGGGCGACAGAGCGAGTCTGTCTCAAAAAACAAAACAAAACAGATTGTTCACCTGTCTGAACATCCAGGTGGGACACTCCAAGGTCAGGAAGGATTCAAACAATCCCTTGTTGTGTGGAACTGGGGAGGACTCCTGGCACCTCTGACCACCCCAAATGCCAGGGGTCTCCCCAACCATACAACAACCCCTTCCCCCAGATGCTCTCCAGGATGGTACAACAAGTCTAGGCAATGGGAGGAGAGGCCACGCTTTGGGGAAGAGCACCTCAGGAGGGCAGTGAATAAAGTGTTGGTGTTGGTCTGAAGGAGGTGGAGGCCCAGGTGGGAACATTGATAGGGGACTCTGAGGTGCAGCATCCCCATAGCAAATCCTGGGGGAGCAGGCTGGTCTCTGGGGGTGGAAGGTGGGGAGGCCCTACATGGGCCTTGCTGCCCAAGACCCCAGGCCTTCTGCATAGGATCCAGCAGAACTTATACTTCTCTGGGTCCTGCATGGACCTCTTCTGCTCAACTGCTCTGGGCCCTCCATGAACTGCACCCCTGAACAGACAGTGGGGGCCCTGTCATCTATAACCCCTGTGGAGACCTCCGTGGGCTGAAAACCCACCTAAGTCACACACGAAGAGGATGATGGGGTCCTCAAGTATGTCATTAAATAGAAAAATAGTCCAAAATGATACCAAACTGACAAGTAACTACAGGGAAGGTAAACATAATTGTGATTTCCCTCATGCTGCTTTTGTTTTTTTTTTTTTTTTTTTTTTTTTTGAGACGGAGTCTTGCTTTGTCACCCAGGCTGGAGTGCAGTGGCACAATCAATCTCGGCTCACTGCAAGTTCTGCCTCCTGGGTTTATGCCATTCTCCCGCCTCAGCCTCCCAAGTAGCTGGGACTACAGACGCCCGCCACCTCGCCCGGCTAGTTTTTTGTATTTTTTAGTAGAGACGGGGTTTCACCGGGTTAGCCAGGATGGTCTCGATCTTCTGACCTTGTGATCCGCCCGTCTCGGCCTCCCAAAGTGCTGGGATTACAGGCTTGAGCCACCGCGCCCGGCCTGCTGCTTTTGTTTTAATAAACTGTTAAGTAACAAATTATTTTAAAGCACCTTCCTTTGGTGTCTTTGAGAACATGCTCCATGTGCCTGTTGAATGGCCCATCAGTGAACAGTCCATGAACTGACTCATTTAATCAGACCCGAGACCTTTTAAAAAAATAAATAAATAATTTTTTGAGACAAGGTCTCACTGTGTCATCCAGGATGGAGTGCAGGGGTGCAGTCATGGCTCACTGCAGCCTTAACCTCTTGGGCTCAAGTGATCCTCCCAATTCAGCCTCCAGAGTAGCCACCACTCCTGGCTAATTTTTTAAATTTTTAGTAGAGATGGAGTCTCCCCATGCTGCCCAGGCTGGTCATCTTGAGCTCCTGAGCTCAAGCAATCCTCCCACCTCGGCCTCCCAAAGTGCTGGGATTACATGCATGAGCCACCAGGCCCAACCAAGACCCCAAACCTTCTGAGATAGGTAGTATTCTTACTCTCATTTTGGTTTGTTTGTTTGTTTGTTTGTTTCAGACAGAGTATTGTTCTGTCACCCAGGCTGGAGTGCAGTGGCAGGATCTCAGCTCACTGCAACCTCCACCTCCCAGATTCAAATGATTCTCCTGCCTCAGCCTCCCGAGTAGCTGGAATTAAAGGCGCCTGCCACGACGCCCAGCTAATTTTTGTATTTTTAGTAGAGACGGGTTTCACCATGTTGGCCATAATTGGCTAGGCTGGTCTCAAACTCCTGACCTCAGGTGATCCTCCTGCCTCGGCCTCCCAAAATGTTGGGATTACAGGCATGAGCCACTGCGCCCGGCCTTATTCCTATTTTGCAACTGAGATGTTGAGGATCAAATTGATTAAGACGTTTGCTCTGAGTCACACAGCCAGGAGTTGCTGGCGCCAGGAGTGATCTATCTTAGAACAAAGTCTGAGCAAGCTCTAGGCCCCTGAAAAGGAGTGAAGCCCCCCGCCCCACACTAGGCCCCTGAAAAGGAGTGAAGACACACACACACACACACACACACACACACACACACTCTCTCTACACACTCTTCCTCCCTCCACTCTGGGAAATGAGAAGCTCTAGTGCTTCCCGCAATCTCTTCTCGCCCCCTGGTGGCCATGTTTAAAGCTGCGGCTGTGTCTTCAGTGCATCCTAGCCGGGGATCCACCACCTGGGACCTGAGCCTGGCTGTGCTGGAAAAGAGCTTTGCCTGGCAAGTTGCTACTTGTCAAACTATATAAAATATTGTTGCTGTTGTTTATGCCCCTATTTCACTGATGCCCTAAGCTCTTGCTTCTTCTGCTGGCTAGAAGCTCCGGCACTGGACGGAGCAGACAGCTGGCCAGCGCCGCGACCGCTGGACTCCTGGGAAGACGCGCACTGCTCCCTGAAACTATGCAGGATAGAAGAGGGTAGAGGGCCCGGTCCGGTAGCTCACGCCTGTAATCCCAGCACACGGTAGCTCACGCCTGTAATCTCAGCACTTTGGGAGGGGCCGAGAGGGCAGATCGCCAAGGCAAGTCAGGAGCTAGGAGACCAGCCTGGGCAACACAAGGAAACCCCATCTCAAGGTGGCCACAAAAAAAAAAAAACAAACAGTCAGGCGTGGTGGCACATGCCTGTAATCCCAGCTACTGGGGAGGCTGAGGCAGGAAAATACTGCTTGAACCCAGGAGCTGGACGTCGCAGTGAGCTGTGAGCTGAGATCCAGCCACCGCAGGCACTCCAGCCCACAGAGCAAAGATCATCTCAAAAAGGAAGAAGAAGAAGAAGGAAGGAGATGAGAAGAGGAGAGGAAGAAGGAGAGGGAGAAAAGAGGAAGAAGAAAGAAGGAGGAGGAGGAGGAGGAGAAGGAGGAGGAGAAGGAGGAGGAAAATATATGGAGGGGAGGAGGAGGAGGAGGAAGGAGAAGGGGAAGAAGGAAGGAAGGAGAAGAAGAAGGAGAAGAAGGAGAAGAAGAGAAGGAGAAGGAGAAGGAGAAGAAGGGAGAAGGAGAAGAAGGAGAAGGGAGAAGGAGAAGGAAGAGAAGAAGGAGAAGGAAGGAGAAGGAGGAGAAGGAGTAGTGAAGAAGGAGAAGAAGAAGGAGAAGGAGGAGGAGGAGGAGGAAGTGAAGGAGTGGAGAAGGAGGAGGAGTAGTGGAAGGAGTAGTAGTGGAGAAGAAGAAGCCAGCTAAGAATAAAGCCAAGAAGCTAGCTAAGAAGAAGCTATAGCTGTTATAGCTGTTAAGAGTGAACAGCTATAATGGCAAGAGGAAGAAGATGAAGAAGAAGAAGAGGAGGAGGAAGAGGAGGAGGAGAGCAGTGAGGAGGAGGAGGAGGAGGAGGAAGAGGAGGAAGAGGAGTGAGGAGGAGGAGGGAGGAAGAGGAGGAAGAGGAAGAGGAGGAAGAAAAGAAGAAGAAGGAAGAAGAAGAAGAAGAAGAAGGAAGAAGAAGAAGAAGAAGAAGAAGAAGAAGAAAAGAAGAAAGAAAGAAGAAAGAAGAAGAAAGAAGAAGAAAAGAAGAAGAAGAAAAGAAGAAGAGACAGCAGACAGGCAGAGAACAGAAGGGGTGGCCTGGAGGAAGCATGGAACTGAAGGTGAGTGTGAGAAAAAGCCAAATTAAAGTTGATACAGGCCAGGCATGGCAACTCATGCCTGTAATTCCAGCACTTTGGGAGGCCAAGGTGGGTGGATGACTTGAGGTCAGGAGTTCGAGACCAGCCTGGCTAACATGGTGAAACCCCGTCTCTACTAAAAAAAAAAAAAAGCACACAAAATTAGCCAGGTGTGGTGGTGGGTGCCTGTATTCCCAGCTACCTCGGAGGCTGAGGCAGGAGAATCGTTTGAACCTAGGGGGCGCAGGTTGCAGTGAGCCAAGACTGTGCCATTGCGCTCCAGCCTGGGCAACAAGAGCTAAACTCCATCTCAAAAAAAAAAAAAACTTGACCAAGGTGGGGCGCGGTGGCTCATGCCTGTAATCCCAGCACTTTGGGAGGCCCATCACTTGATCTACTTGGGTGGATCACTTGAAGTCAGGAGATCGAGACCAGCCCAGCCAACATCTCTACTAAACCCTATCTCTACTAAAAATACAAAAATTAGCCAGGCATGGTGGCATGCGCCTGTAATCTCAGCTACTTGGGAGGATGAGGCATGAGAAGCTTGAACCCAGGAGGCGGAGGATGCAGTGAGTCAAAATTGCACCACTGCACTCCAGTCTGGGTGACAGAGCGAGACTCTGTCTCAAAAAAACATTTAAAAAAATTAAAAAATAAAATAAAGTTGACCCAGTCTTCAGCATAGCCTGGAGATGGGGGTGCCCTGATTACAGTGACAGGTCCTAGTTCTTCAGACAGAAATAGCTCTTGAGCCAAGGAAAGGAGGGCAGCTGTGCTCCAGCACTCTGCATACTTCTCCCTACCCCCCATTCCGCAGTGAACACACGGCTGGGAGAGGTCTGTCCCCACAATATACATGGGAACGGCTGCCCTCATTCAGCAGATGGAGAAACTGAGGCTCCAAATGCAGTTGAGGTTGCTTGCACAAGTCACTCATTCGACCAATGGCAGTGTTGGGATTCTTGTGTCTGCCTGACCCAAGGCCCAGCCTCTTAAACCGCCACATCACGTGGGGAACCCTGTGCCAGGGGAGGCTCTTGTCTTTGGGGAAAGTAGAGGTAAAAAATGGTCATGGGCTGTGCACTTCCTACACAAGCCTCCAGGCCAAAGTGCCCTCCTGGTCCTCAACAGGGAAGAAAACATACCCAATCTGGATTATCAGCCTTCTATGGAGACCTGGGTTGTTCAGGTGAAGGTTTGTAGGGTTTGATTGTTGCTAATGGCTGATTAAAGAGTGCTTGACTTTCTATGAGTGTTTGAAACTGTATTTCCCACGGAGGCAGTGGGGGTCGGGGGCAGGCTCAGAAATACCCATATATTGTTAGCACCCTGGAAATGAAGGCAATGCATGGGTATATTTAAATTATTAAGGAAGGAGACCACTACTACTCCTGCTGCCCTCCTCCCCCTGCCTTGCCTAGTTCACAAGACAGGAGGAAAGAGAGAAAGAAACAAAAGTAAGATAAATAGCCAGATAACCTTGGCACCACCACCCGGCCCTAGGAATTAAACAAAGTAATAATAATAACACCAACCCCTGGTCTAAACTACTTGTGTTATCTGTAAATTCCAGACACTGTATGAAAAAAGCATTGTAAAACTTTCTGTTCTGTTAGCTGATGCATGTAGGCCCCAGTCACGTTTCCCACGCTTGCTTAATTTATCACGACCCTTTCACGTGGACCCCTTAAAGTTGTAAGCCTTTAAAAAGGCCAAGTATTTCTTCTTCGGGGAGCTCGGCTCTTAAGACGCGAGTCTGCTGACGCTCCCGGCCGAATAAAAAACCTCTTCCTTCTTTAATCTGGTGTCGGCCGGGCGCAGTGGCTCACGCCTGTAATCCTAGCACTTTGGGAGGCCGAGGCAGACGGATCACGAGGTCAGGAGATCGAGACCATCCTGGCTAACACGGTGAAACCCCGTCTCTACTAAAAATACAAAAAAATTAGCTGGGCGCGGTGGCGGGCACCTGTAGTCCCAGCTACTCGGGAGGCCAAGGCAGGAGAATGGCGTGAACCCGGGAGGTGGAGCTTGCAGTGAGCGGAGATCACGCCACTGCACTCCAGCCTGGGCGACAGAGCAACACTCGGTCTCAAAAAAAAAAAAAAAAAAAAAAAATCTCATGTCTGAGTTTTGTCTGTGGCTTATCCTGCTACATTATAGTCTTTCTTTACCAATAATTTTGCAAAGGAAAAAGAGGCTGGGTGCAGTGCCTCATGCCTGTAATCCTAGCATTTTGGGAGGCCAAGGCTGGCAGGTCACCTGAGGTCAGGAGTTCAAGACTAGCCTGGCCAACATGGTGAAACCCCATCTCTACAAAAATACAAAAACTACACAGGCATGATGGTGGCTGCTTGTAATCCCAGCCACTTGGGAGGCTGAGCAGGAAAATCACTTGAACTTGGGAGGCAGAGGTTGCAGTGAGCCGAGATCGCACCACTGCATTCCAGCCTGGGCGACAGAGTGAGAGTCTGTCTCAAAAAAAAAAGAAAGAAAAAAGAAAAAGAAGCATAGGCCAGGCATGGTGGCTCACGCCTGTAATCCCACACTTTGGGAGGCTGAGGCGGGCAGATCACCTGAAGTCAGGAGTTCAAGACCATCCTGGCCAACATGGTGAAACCCCGTCTCTATGAAAAATACAAAAATTAGCTGGGTGTGGTGGTGCATGCCTGTAATCCCAGCTACTTGGGAGGCTAAGGCAGGAGAATCATCTGAGCCCGGGAGATGGAGGTTGCAGTGAGCCAAGATCTCACCACTGCACTCAAGCCTGGGTGACAGAGCAAGACTCCATCTCAAAAAAAAAAAAAAAAAAGCGTAAAATAAAAAATTAAAATTAAGTTATAGTCATTATCTAAAGATAAATAAATAAAAACCACAGCATGGGGCTGGAGACGCTAACTGTCTTCCCTGGAGGAGCATGCAGGAGCTCTCTCTCTGACTTTGGAGATGTCCAACCTGGCTCCTTCAACTACTAAATGTGGGAAGCTTCCAGAAAGGTGGCTTGATGGGAGTCCAGAGAATGGGGTCCAGGCCCATCTCAGCCAGGAACTTAAAGTAGGATTCTAGAGAACCTGCAGAAGTCAGTTTAGGTCTCTGTACTTTATTCTACACCTTAAAGAATAGATGGGCTGGGCAAGGTGGCTCACATCTGCAATCCCAGCACTTTGGAAGGCCAAGGCAGGAGGATTGCTTGTACTCAGGAGGTTGAGACCAGCCTGGGCAACATAGTGAGTCCCATCGCTACAAAAAATAAAAATTAGCTGGGCATGGTGGCACATGCCTGTAGTCCCAGCTACTCAGGAGGCCGAGGCAGGAGGATTGCCTGAGCCCAGGAGGTCAAGGCTGCAGTGAGTTGTAATCATGTCACTGTACTCCAGCCTGGGCAACAGAGCAAGACTCTGTCTTAAAAAAAAACGGATAGAAGGGTGTCTCACAAAGTACACGAGTCCAGTCAGATGTGACTAGTTTCTACAGCAAAGAGGAGGTTCATGGGGAAGCATTTGGCATTGCTGCAATAAAACTGGATGGATTCCTTTTACTGCAGAATTTTACAGTCTTGACTATATACACTGTGCATTCTGAATCTCTTCCAAGGGTGGGTAGCAGGCTATGACTCTTTTCTCTCAGATCATTTTGTGGGATCATGTTCCAGGGAGCACGCTTTAGGAAAGCAGGAGGGAGATGCCCTCTCAAGTCCTTTCCAGCCCTGGCCCAAGGTTTGGAGATGGGGCAGGCAGCCCTGGCCATAAAATCCAAGCCCTTCCTTTGGCCCACAAGGCCAGGACCTTTGCCCCTGCTGCTTTCTCTCCATGGAATACTCTCTCTCGGGCTGGGCGCGGTGGCTCAAGCCTGTAATCCCAGCACTTTGGGAGGCCGAGACGGGCGGATCACGAGGTCAGGAGATCGAGACCATCCTGGCTAACACGGTGAAACCCCGTCTCTACTAAAAAAAATACAAAAAACTAGCCGGGTGAGGTGGCGGGCGCCTGTAGTCCCAGCTACTTGGGAGGCTGAGGCAGGAGAATGGCGTGAACCCGGGAGGCGGAGCTTGCAGTGAGCTGAGATCCGGCCACTGCACTCCAGCCTGGGCCACAGAGTGAGACTCCGTCTCAAAAAAAAAAAAAAATACTCTCTCTCAAATTCTATGAGGATTCATTCCCTAACTTCCTTCAGATCTCTCTTGAAAGCCTTCCTGGACTTGCCATCTACAAGGTTGGTGCCTCCAGTCCTCACCCACAGGGCAGGTGCAGCTGCGCCCTGGCCTCCTCCCTGTTGCCTTCGTGCCCCAGAAAGTGAGTGTGCTGTGTCTTCTTCCCTCTCACTCCTATGTGTAAGTGTGTAAGCCAGACTTTAATGAATTGTTCCTGATTACTAAATATATGTTCCATGTTTAAAAATAAGAAAAGTAGGCCGGGCGCGGTGGCTCATGCTTGTGATCCTAGCACTTTCAGAGGCTGAGGCGGGAGGATTGCTTGAGTCCAGGAGTTTGAGACCAACCCCGGGTAACAGAGTGAGACTCTGTCTCTATTCAAAAAAAAAGGATAAATGAGTAGGGCCGGAGTGGTGGCTCACACCTGTAATCCCAGCACTTTGGATGACTGGAGAGGATTGCTTGAGCCTAGGAGTTTAAAACCAGCCCTGGCAACATAGCAAGACCATGTCTCTATTAAATAAATTAGTAAAAATAATAATAATAATTTAAAAGATATAAGAAAAGTAAATAATGAAATAAATGGAAAAATAAAGAATGTGAGAGTTCCAGCTGGGCTGTGGTAGTGCACTCCTGTAGTCCCAGCTACTTAGGAAGCTGAGGCAGGAGGATCTGTTGAGCCCAGGAGTTCAAATGCAGTGAGCTATAATTGTGCCACTGCACTGCAGCCTGACCGGAGACTGTCTCAAAAATAAATAAAGAAATAAAGAAATAGACCCATAGTTTTATGACCCAGAGATAAGCATTGGTAACTGCTGGCTTGTGTGTCCTACTAAACTTTTCTCTGCATATAAACAGGCGTGCACACGGGGAGGAGAAGGGGAAAGAGAAGAAATACAGAAATAAATTATTGTTGTTATTATCAAAACGCCTTCTCTTCTTTGTTGTAAACGTGTTTTTCCACTTGATGTTCTGTCCTGGCCAATTCCAACCGCGCGCCTGCTCAGGCCGAGGTGGGATCCCTGCAGCCCCCACCTGGGGTGCTGACACCCTGCACACCACCCTTGTGCGCAGACCCCGGGCCTGGCATGCTTTTTGCATAGAGTTGCTCACCGGCTCGCTCCGACCAGGGCTTCCCCGGAAAAGCTGGGGAGGGGCTTCTAGGCACTCGCGGTTTCCTGGAGATCCACCGTCTCCCGGGGTAGCTCAGGCCGGTGCTTCAAGGCCATTGCCTGCTGACGCAGCCGACTCTGCAGTCTCCCACAGCTGGCGCCTCCTGAGCGCAAGCTCGCCGGACCGCGCCCCCTGCTGGTCGTGTCCCCTGAAGCCTCGGCCGCAAATGCGTGCTGCTTGAGCGCCTGAGTCTCCTCTCCCAGTTTCCTCTTCTCAGTCCACGTACACCAGACTTTTAGGCCGTTCTACTCTCCAAACTACCTTTCTTGAAAGGATGTGACTCATTTGCACATTGGAGTGCAAACGACAACCACAAAGCCCACACAAAATGCCCTTCCATGTAGTTTTACTGAGGCTAAGAGAGAGGAAGTGACTGGTTCCTTCCATTGGTGTGGTGGGCCTCCATTCCATTCCTTCCTCCTCCCCTCCCTCCCCTCCCTCCCCTCCCTCCTCCTCCCCCTCCTCCTCCTCCCTCCTCCTCCCCTCCTCCTCCCCCCTCCTCCTCCTTCTTCCTCCATCCTCCTTCCCCCCTCCTCCCTCCTCCCCCCTCCCTCCTCCCCCCTCCCTCCCTCCCCCTCCTCCCTCCTCCCTCCTCCCCATCCTTCCCCATCCTCCTCCCCCGTCCATCATCCCTCATCATCACACTCATCATATTTCATTCTCCTCCTCTGCCTCATTTTCTTTTCCTCTCCTCCTCCATGCCTGTAGCCTCCTTCTTCTGTTGGCCTGTCTCTGTTGCCCGGGCTGGTCTCAAACTCTTGACCTCAAGGTATCCACCTGCCTTGGCCTCCCAAAACACTGGGACTACAGGCGCAGGCGCACCGGCCCAGGAATTAGAAATTGCTAAGGCCCTGCATCCTGAATAAGGCCTAATTGGGGATGAGTGTGAGTTGGTGGTGGCAAAGAGAGTGGTTGTTTTGCCCCTAGGGCACAGATCACTGCAGTCTTGTGTGCAGCTGCTCTTTCTGGTGAGTGAAAGGAATTGCCCCTGTTTGGAAAAGAAGCTGAAAAACACAGGTCATATTTCCCCCAGAGAGTCTGCCCATCCTCCTCTATAGAAGAGCAAGCCTTAGCATTGGCTTTAGCTTGAAGCCCTTAAAACAACAATTTTTATGTCTGCGGACAACCTGGTAAACTTGTTGGTATTGTTACTTCAGAGGAGATTTGAATAAAGGACTGAAGAAGGACTTGTATTTTTCAAAAATTCTCAAGCATTTTTCACTGGCACAGCCTCAAGACTTGTTAAACCATCCCTGAGCTAGCTGCCCCACAGGGAGGGGTAGCCATTCCCTCTGAAGAAAAGGGGGCCCTGGGGGTGTGTTTGTGTGGGCCCACATGTGTGGTTAATTTGGGAGGGGACAGTGCCAAGAAAATTCACCTGGTAAGCTAAAAGATGGTGAGGTGGCCGGCCGCGGTGGCTCATGCCTGTAATCCCAGCACTTTGGGAGGCTGAGGTGGGTTGATCACGAGGTCAGGAGATCAAGACCATCCTGGCTAACACGGTGAAACCCCGTCTCTACTAAAAGTGCAAAAAATTAGCTGGGCGCAGTGGCGGGCCCCTGTAGTCCCAGCTACTCAGGAGGCTGAGGCAGGAGAATGGCGTGAACCTGGGAAGCGGAGCTTGCAGTGAGTAGAGATCACGCCACTGCACTCCAGCCTGGGCGACAGAGCAAGATTCTGTCTCAAAAAAAAAAAAAAAAGATGGTGAGGTTAAATCACTTGATTTGGGATGACACAGGTCTCTGGGAGAATTTTCTCAGGGCAAAAATATACTCAGATCCACAAGAAGGCTCTTCTGGCTTTATTCAGATGCTCTGGGAGTGAGAATGCCACAGAACTGCTGCAAGGACAAGCTTTTCTGCCAGCTGGCAAAGAACAAAGACGCTTGTGATTTTTGCAAATTATCCTAGATATCAGCGTGGATGCTACAGCTTTTTTTTTTTTTTTAAAGACAGATTTTTGCTCTGTTGCCCAGGCTGGAATGCAGTGGCATGATCTCGGCTCTCTGCAGCCTCCACCTCCCGGGTTCAATCAGTTCTTGTGCTTCAGCCTCCTAAGTAGCTGGGACTATAGGCATGTACCACCACACTCACTTGGCTAATTTTTGTGTTTTTGTAGAGACTGGGTTTCACCATGTTGGTGAGGCTGGTCTCAAACTCTCAAGTGATCCGCCCACCTCAGCCTCCCAAAGTGCTAAGATTACAGGCATGAGCCACTGTGCGTGGCCAGATGCTACAGCTTTAACAGTGAGAGAGAAACTGGCTGCCACCATCTCTGGTCTTCCTGACACAAGATCATCCTCAAATCCAGCTTTCCTAACATTCCATAGAACTCTTTTCTGTAGCCAGGCACAGTGGCTTATGCCTGTAAGCTCAGCACTTTGGGAGGCCAAGGTGAGCAATCAGTTGAGCTCAGGAGTTCAAGATCACCTGGGCATCACAGTGGGAGTCTCTCTACAAAAAAAAAAAAAAAAAAATTAGCCAGGTGTGGTGGTGTTTGCCTGTAGTCCCAGTTACTTGTGGGTCTTGAGGTGGGCGGATCGCTTGAGCCTGGGAGGTTGAAGCTGCAGTGAGCTGTGATTGCGCCACTGCACTCCAGTATGGGTGACAGAGCAAGACCCTGTCTCAAAAAAAAAAAAAAAAAAAGTCTTGTCTGCATAGGTGAGGAATCAGGGGACTTTGCAAGAATCATCCAAGAGGTCCATTTCGCTACCCCTGTAACTCACCTGGGTGGTTTTGTTTTTGTTTTGTTTTGTTTTTGACACAGAGTCTTGCTCTGTCATCCAGGCTGGAGTGATCTCAGCTCACTGCAACCTCTGCCTCCTGTATTCAAGCGATTCTCATGCACCTGGCTGTTTTAAAAATAGTTTCGCGCCCAGGCACGGTGGCTCACGCCTGTAATCCTAGCACTTTGGGAGGCCGAGACAGGTGGATTGTCTGAGCTCAGGAGTTCGAGACCAGCCTGGGCAACATAGTGAAACCCTGTCTTTCCAAAAAAAAAAAAAAAAAAAAATAGCCGGGCGTGGCAGCGTATGTCTGTAGTCCCAGCTACTCAGGAGGCTGAGGCAGGAGAATTGCTTGAACCCGGGAGGCGGAGGTTGCAGTGAGCCAAGATTGCACCACTGTACTCCAGCCTGGGCAGCAGAGCAAGATTCTCTCTCAATAAATAAATAAATAAATAATAAAATAAAAATAGTTTTGCTTTTTTTTCTCCCTCACTATACAAGTTATGCTAGATGGAGTAATGTATATTTACTGTAGAAAATTTGTAATGTTCACCTTTGTCTCTTTAGGATAAATTGAAAGAAGTAGAATTAGTGGATCAAAGATATAAGGTAAGCCCATTGAGTAGCCTCCATGTACGCTCTGTATTAGTCCATTTTCACGCTGCTATAAAGAATACCTGAGACTGCATAAATTATAAAGGAAAGAGGTTTAATTGACTCACAGTTCCGCATGGCTGGGGAGGCCATAGGAAACTTACAATTATGGCAGAAGACAAAAGGGGAAGTAAGACACTTTTTAAATGGTGACGGGCAAGCAAGAGCACAGGGGAAACTGTCACTTACAAACAATCAGATCTCCACGAGGTCAGGAGATCGAGACCATCCTGGCTAACACGGTGAAACCCCATCTCTACTAAAAATACAAAAAATTAGCTGGGGGTGGTGGTGGGCACCTGTAATCCCAGCTACTTGGGAGGCTGAGGCAGGAGAATCGCTTGAACCTGGAAGGCGGAGGTTGCAGTGAGCTGAGATCTCACCAGTGTACTCCAACCTGGGCGACAAGAGCGAGACTCTGTCTCAAAAAATAAATAAATAAATAAATAACATCTCGTGAGAACTCACTCACTATTATGAAAACAGCAAGGAGGAACCGCTCCCATGATCCAATCACCTCCCATCATATCCCTCCCTTGACACGTGAGAATTACAATTTGAGATGAGTTTTGGGTGAGGACAAAGAGCCAAACCATATCACACTCCCTGCTAAGATGGCAATGCTCTCTTGCCAACATTATGTATTTAAACCATGTTTTAATATTTACCAGGTTGACTGACAAAAATCAATGGTTGAAGGGGTGGCCTGCCCCTCCACACCTGTGGGCGTTTCTCGTTAGGTGGAAGGAGAGACTTGAGAAAAGAAATGAACGCCTGTAATCCCAGCACTTTGTGAGGCCGAGATGGGTGGATCATGAGGTCAGGAGATTGAGACCATCCTGGCTAACATGGTGAAACCCTGTCTCTACTAAAAAAATACAAAAATTAGCCGGGCGCGGTGGCTGGCGCCTGTAGTCCCAGCTATACGGGAGGCTGAGGCAGGAGAATGGCTTGAACCTGGGAGGCGGAGCTTGCAGTGAGTGGAGATTGCACCACTGCACTCCAGCCTGGGTGACAGAGTGAAACTCCATCTCAAAAAAAAAAAAAAAAAAAAAGAAAAGAAATGAGACACAGAGACAAAGTATAGAGAAAGAAAAAGTGGGCCCAGGGGACTGGCGCTCAGCATACAGAGGACCGGCGCCGGCACTAGTCTCTGAGTTCCCTCAGTATTTACTGATCATTATCTTTACCATCTTAGAAAAAGGGAAGTGGCAGGATAATACGATCATCATAGGGAGAAGGTCAGCAGTAAAACATGAATAAAGATCTCTGTGACATGAATAAGTTTAAGGAAAAGTGTTGTGCCTTGATATGCACATGCAAACATCTCGATAAACTTTTTCAGTGCATAAAGAGTGGCATTGCCGCTAGCATGTCCCTCCTTCAGTCCTAAGGCGGTTTTCTCCTTTCTCAGTAAACAGAACATACAATCGGGTTTTCCATTGCCCAGGGACGGGCAGGAGACAGATGCTTTTCTTTATCTCAACTGCCAAGAGGCCTTCTTTCTGCTTATACTAGTCCTACTCAGCACAGACCCTTCACGGGTGTCAGGCTGGGGAACGATCAGGTCTTTCCCTTCCCACAAGGCCATATTTCAGACTATCACGTGGGGAGAAACCTTGGACAATACCTAGCTTTCCTAGGCAGAGGTCCCTGCGAACTTTGGCAGTGTACGTGTCCCTGGGTACTTGAGATTAAGAGAACGGTGATGACTTTTCACAAGCATACTGCCTTCAGGCACTTGTTTAACAAAGCACACCCTGCACAGCCCAAAATCCGTTAAACCTTGAGTCACCACAACACATGTCTCTTGCAAGGACAAGGTTGGGGGTAGGGTCACAGATTAACAGCATCTCAAATACAGAACAAAATGAAGTTGCTTATGTCTACTTCTTTCTATATAGACACAGTAACAGTCTGATCTCTCTTTCTTTGCCCCACAATGGTTCATTTAATTACCATTTCTTTTTCTTTTTTTCTTTATTATTATTATTATTATTTTGAGACAGGGTCTGGCTCTCTTGCCCAAGCTGGAGTGTAGTGGCACAATCTCGGCTCACCGCAACCTCTGCCTCCCAGGCTCAAGCCATCCTCCCATACTCCCACCTCAGTCTCCTAAGTAGCTGGGACTATAGATGCGTACCACCACGCCCAGCTAATTTTTTTTTTTTTTTTTTTTTTTTTTTTGAGACGGAGTCTTACTCTGTCATCCAAGCCGGAGTGCAACCTCTGCCTACCAGGTTCAAGCAATTATCCTGCCTCAGCTTCATGTAGCTGGAATTACAGGCATGAACTACCATGCTTGGGTAATTTTTTGTATTTTTAGTAGAGAAGGGGTTTCACTCTGTTGGCCAGGCTGGTCTCGAACTCCCAACCTCAAGTGATCTGCCCACCTTGACCTCCCAAAGTGCTGGGATTACAGGCGTGAGCCACCGTGCCCAGCTTAATTTTTGTATTTTTTGTAGAGAGGGGGGTTTCATCATGTTGCCCAGGATGGTCTCGAACTCCTGAGCTCAAGTGATCTACCTGCCTCGGCCTCCCAAATTGTTGGGATTACAGGCATGAGCCACCATGCCTGGCCATTTCTTTGGTTTTGAGTGAGGCTGAATATTTTTACATCTTTTCTCTAAAAATGCCAAATGAACGGCTGGGCATGGTGGCTTACGCCTGTAATCCCAGCACTTTGGAAGGCCAAGGCGGGTGGATCACGAGGTCAGGAGTTCGAGACCAGCCTGGCCAACGTAGTGAAACCCCCTCTCTACTAAAAATACAAATATTAGCCAGGTATGGAGGCACATGCCTGTAGTCCCAGCTACTTGGGAGACTGAGCCGGGAGAATTACTTGAACCAGGGAGGCAGAGGTTGCAGTGAGCTAAGACCACACCATTGCACTCCAGCCTGGGTAACAGAGTGTGACTCCGTCTCAAAACAAAAACAAAATATAAAAAAAAAAAAACCTGCCAATTGAGCTATGCTTTCCCTTTCTTGAAGGAGAGATAAGTAATCCTTTTCCTTCGTATTTGCTTATAAGACCTTGGGACAAGGAAGCTTGAGAGATCCAGTGAGAGACTTGGGCTGGCCATCCTATATAGGGTGACTGAACTGGTTATAGCCTTGAAATGAAAGTTCCAGTGCGCATAAAATCCTCCAGGGTGCATTTTTACTTTGGAAGTGGGTGTGTGTGGTAACTTAGAAAAACTCAGTGGTTTCAGACTTGGTGGAATGATGTAATTTTTCTCAGGAAAGTGGTGGGGGCAGCCATCTGCGTGTCTCAGCAGTCAGTCCAGGGCCTGACACCTTGTGGGCACCCATAACGCCTGCAGATTGAATAATTAAACACTGCTGCCTCTGTCCGGAAGGGTAACCCGTTGTGACCCTATATGACCTGTCTGCGGGGCGGGGGAGGGGGGAGGGCGGAAGTGTGCTTTCGCATTCTCTTGCACTCATTTATTAGAAACCCTTAGACTTACTTTTAGTTTGAGTCTGAAACAGTCCTCTTATTATGCAGGAAGACAGATATTGCAAATCCTGACTTTGAACTTCTGGAAAGGGCTAAGGGTGAGTGGAACTATAAATATACAAGGGCAAGTCTGACAGGAGCCGTTTTATTGCAATCACGTCCTTGGGTCCAGAAGGCTGGCCAGGCTCCCCAGGTAAGCCAGTGTGTCCTCCTTCTGGAAGACCACCTTCTCAGGGCTCCAAGTGGCTTTTTCTAGTTGTCTTCCATTTTTCTCTGTCTCCAGGGAAGGACTCCATCTGACTTATCATAGTTTACAAGAGTTCTGTTAAAATAATTTATAAGGAAGCAAGTGATCACGAGAATTCCACAATGTTAGGACCAGAAGGGATGGAGGGATTATCTGGTGTCAGGGTTCTCTGTCTCTCTCAACCTACCAGCCACCAGCCATACTGGGTTAATTGTCAGTAGTAGGCCAATATAATGGTCAGTTCAAAGCTTAATGGTTTGTGGGAAACCACTAAAGACGTTAGGGCAGGAATTTGAGGGTTTTTTTGGTTTGTTTTTGTTTTTTTTTTTTGAGACGGACTCTCACTCTGTCTCCCAGGCTGGAGTGCAGTGGCATGATCTCGCCTCAGTGCAACTTCCACCTCCCTGGTTCAAATGATTCTCGTGCCTCAGCGTCCTGAGCAGCTGGGACTACAAGCACGCGCCACCACTCCCAGCTAATTTTTGTGTTTTTAGTAGAGACAGGGTTTGTCATATTGGCCAGGCTGGTCTCAAACTCTTGACTTCAGGTGATCCGCCCAACTCGGCCTCCGAAAGTGCTGGGATTACAGGCGGAAGCCGCCGCGCTCGGCCTTGGAATTTGAGTTTTAGAAGTGTCATTCTGCCAGGCGTGATGGCTCACGTCTGCAATCCCAGCACTTTGGGGAGGCTGAGGTGGGAGGATCGCTTGAGCCTGGCAGTTTGAGACCAGCCTGGGCAACATTGAAAGACCTTGTCTCTACCCTCCAACCACTAAAAAAAGGGGCAGGGGCGTCATTCTGGCTGTTCTGCTCTGGGGTTAGGACCAAGGCAAAGGTGGAGGAGGGAAAACCGGAAAACCAAGTGAGAGGCTTGGAATAGGGTGGCTGCGTCGCTGGATGGATGAGGGGAGAGAAATTTAGAAGATCGGATTTACAGGATAAGATAATTGAAAAGAGAGGGTGAGGGAGAGAAAGGAGTCAAGACCCGAGTCAGGGGTTTGGCTTGGGTCTCTGAGCAGATGGTGGGTCCATTACTGGGTTAGGAGAGAAGAGAAAAAGCAAGTTTGGCAGAAGCTGAGTTTGGGGGAAGTTATGTTTGAGGCGCCTAGGGGCCTCCAGAGGCAGGTGTCCAGGTGGTTGGATACCAGGGTGTGGCTCTTAGGAGAGGGTTCTGGAGTGGTCGACACCGAAATGGAGAGGAAGCAGTGGGGTGTTCTAACAGCGGTGAGGAATTGGGGAGGCCGCTGGGTTCGGGGTGTGCAGATCGGCCACGTAGCTGGCGATCTCAGGCACGTGATTGCCTGGTCTCGTAGCCCCGCGCTCGAACACTTTCAGCACCCAGGCAGCGGTAAGAGGCGGTGTTGGCCCCTCCCGGGTCCCGCCTTTCTGCCTGCCTCTCACCCTCTTTAACCATTGGGCAATAACTCTGTCCATCAAGGGCCCGCCTCCGCTATTGAGCCAACCAGGGCTGGCGGGAGGGCGCTTCCTTCTGGAGCTGGGTCCTGACTAGGGACTGCCTGGGTGAGGTGAGGACCTGGTGGCCGCAGTTGTGGCACTGTGCGCAGGCGCGGGACTGACCCGACCGAGCAGGCGGCTGTGGTCTCGCCAGCTGGTGAAAAGTGGGCGAGGGTCCGAGGTAGGGAAGGGAACGAGCGGGGGATGTGGACACCTCTTTCTCCGCCAGGCCTCGCCGGCGCCTGACCCTCCCAGTCTGCGGCACCGGCTCAGGTGACTGGGCGGAGAGCTGAGGTGAGGGGGCGGGCCCGCGGCAGAGAGGGACCAGCTGGGCCTACGACCACGGTCACCCCACTCACGTGCGCGCGCCACGTGGGCCCGCGGGCTCGCCGAGGACCCTTGGCTACCTACCGAGGCACCCCACTAGCTGCTCTGGCCCTTCGAGCACCCCTTGGAGCTCTGTGTCCCTACTGCGCGCTCCTGTTTTACAGGCTGGCAAGCCGGGGCTTAGAGGCACCAAGCGGGTCGCCCGGGGGCACCCAGCTGGGGTATGGCCCTCGGAGTTCTAGGCAGATCGGTTTTGGTGGGCTCCGGAGTCCGTGCACTTAGCGATGAGGCTGTAGTCAGAGATTTGAACTTGGGACCTGTCTGTTTTCTTTAAGGATGCAAAATGGTTTGCATCCCGGGTGCGGTGGATTGCCCTGCACCGCTGTCTGCCTTGACTGCAGGGCCAGAGCGTCAGGCGCCCTCTGCTCCCGGACCGACCGCCCCCGCCCCGACTTCTGCGGGGTGGGCTGGCAGGGGTGGGGGAGTGAGGGGACGGTCCTCAGTCCTGGGAGCTCTTGAGATCCCGACAAATGATCTCGAGATCCTGAGGGCAGGATTCATACATGAAACCGCAGAAAAGCTCATTATAATGGGTCAAGGTTTTGTTCTTTTTTTTTTTCTATTTTATTTATTTTATTCCAAGGAGAAGTACCACCAGAGGCTAGTGAAGGGACTAGGAAACTCGTCACCCCCTTGTGGAGGCAGATGTGAGCTTTTGGAAATCAGTTTGGCAATGAGTCTACACCCTTGGACCTACTGACTCCTTGTTTGGGAAATAACTAGGATAAAACCTAAATAGAGAAAAGGTTACTGCATAAGGCAGTACAGTTTGGTGGGGTTTTGTTGTTGTTGTTGTTTTTAGAGACAGATCCGGCTCTGTCGCCCAGGCTGGAGTGCAGCAGTGTGATCATAGCTCACTGCAGCCTTGAACTCCTGGGCTCAAGCGATCCTCCCACCTCAGCCTCGTGAGTAGCTGGGACTACAGGCACGTACCACCATGCCCAGCTAATCTCAAAATTTTTGTAGAGATGGGGCACTTCCTGTATCACCCAGGGTTGTCTTAAACTCCCTAGCCTCAAGTGATCCTCTCACCTTGGCCTCCCAAAATGCTGAGATTATAGGCATGAGCCACTGTGCCCAGTCCAGTTTGGTATTTTATATTAATAAAGAGCAAGTAGTGGAAATAACCTCTAAATCTCCAGCAGTAGAGAATAGTTAAGTAAGTTGCAATTCTTTATGCCAAAATGTAGCCATCAGGTGTGAAAAAATACTCTTATCAGGAAAACTAGATTCAAAGTTGTGGTTACAACTCTACAAAAATATGTACGGAATGACAGGGTGCGGTAGCTCCCACCTGTAATCTCAGCACTTTGGGAGGCCAAGGGCAGAAGATAGCTTGAGCCCAGGAGTTTGAGACCAGCCTGGACAACACAGGGAGACCCTGTCTATTAGCTAGGCATAGTGGCTCATGCCTGTAGTCCCAGTTACTTGGGAGGCTGAGGCAGGAGGATCCCTTGATGCCAGAAGGGCAAGGCTGCAGTGAGCCATGATCTTACCATTGCACTCTAGCCTGGGCACAGAGCCAGGCTCCATCTCAAAAAAAAAAAAAAAAAAGTGCAGAATGACTAGAGGGGTATATACCTAATGATGAAAATAATAACTACTTTTTTTTTTTTTTTTTTTAGTAGAAGGGTCATATTTTATTAAATTCTCACAAAACCTTCTAAGACTAATATTCCCATTCCACCAATAGATAACTGGAGTGTTACCTCATCAGCAGTGTGTCTAATGCTACACAAGATAGTATCACAGCTAGTGTGCTATTGGGCCTCTGAAAATGTCATATTTAGCCAGTATTTGAGGACTTAGTGTGTGCTGGGTACAGGTCCAGGCACTGGAAAGCTGTTGGTGAGTAAGGCAGCCATAGTTGCTTGAGTCATGGAGTTTATAGACTAGTGGGAAAATACATATATATATATATATATAATTTATTTTTTGAGACAGGGTCTTGCTCTGTCGCCCAGGCTGGAGTGCAGTGGCAGGAGCACCGCTCATTGCAGCCTTGGCCTCCAGGGCTTAAGCAATCCTCTCACCTCAGCCTTCCAAGTGAATGGGACTATAGGTGTGTGCCACCATGCCCAGCTAATTTGTAAAAAAATTTTTTGTAGAAACCAGGTCCCCTTCTGTTGTGCAGGCTGGTCTCGGAACTCCTAGGCTCAAGTGATCCTCCCGCCTCAGCCTTTGGAGTGGCTGGGGTTATAGGTATGAGCCACTATGCCCGAAGCAGATTATTTATTTATTTATTTGTTTGTTTTTGTTTTTGTTTTTTTCGAGACAGGGTCTCACTCCTTCTCTAGCAAGAGGCCCAGGCTAGACTGCAGTGGCACAATCACTGCTTTCTGCAGCCTCAACTTCCCAGGCTCAGATGATTCTCCTACCTCAGCCTCCCAAGTAGCTGTGACTATAGGTGCACACCACCATGCCTACCAATTTTTTTTTTTTTTTTAATTTTTTTGGAGAGACAGGGTTTCACCATGTTGCCCAGGCTAGTCTTGAACTCCTGGGCTCAAGCTATCCACACACCTTGGCCTCCCAAAATGCTAGGATTACAGGCATGAGCCACCATGCCCGGCCCCCGAAGCAGATATTTAAATGAACACTTATAGTCTGCTGGTGAGAGTGAGTTTAGTGTATTGTAAATAGTTTATTCTAAGTCATTTTTGTTCAGAATATTAGCAAATGTTTTCAGAAGTCAGTATGTTTAAGAAATTAAATTTGAAACTTCAACTTTTTAATTTTTAGGTTTAAAAATATCCTTGTTTTGCTGAAGGAACACATTTGCTGATATAGTTTCAGAATGTCAAGTACTGTGTCCTACTGGATCTTAAATTCTACAAGGAACAGCATTGCCACACTGCAAGGGGGCAGACGCTTATACTCCCGGTATGTCTCAAATAGGAATAAATTAAAATGGAGGCTCTTTTCCCGGGTGCCACCCACCCTAAACAGTTCCCCATGTGGTGGCTTCACTCTGTGCAAAGCCTACAGACACACATCAACAGAGGAAGATGATTTTCACTTGCAACTCAGCCCTGAGCAGATAAACGAACTGCTTCGAGCTGGCGAATCAGCCCACAAGATTCTTGACCTTGAAAGTAGAGTTCCAAATTCAGTGTTGCGGTTTGAGAGCAATCAGCTGGCTGCCAATTCACCAGTGGAGGACCGGCGAGGTGTAGCCTCCTGCCTGCAAACCAATGGACTAATGTTTGGCATCTTCGATGGACATGGCGGTCATGCATGTGCCCAAGCAGTGAGTGAGAGGCTCTTCTACTATGTGGCAGTGTCCCTGATGTCCCACCAGACCCTGGAGCACATGGAGGGAGCTATGGAAAGCATGAAACCCTTGCTGCCCATCCTGCATTGGCTCAAGCACCCAGGGGACAGTATCTACAAGGATGTCACATCCGTGCATCTTGACCACCTCCGTGTCTATTGGCAGGAACTGCTTGACTTGCATATGGAAATGGGACTAAGCATTGAAGAAGCATTAATGTACTCCTTCCAGAGACTGGATTCTGACATCTCGCTGGAAATCCAGGCCCCTCTGGAAGATGAGGTGACAAGGAACCTGTCACTCCAGGTTGCTTTCTCTGGGGCAACAGCTTGCATGGCCCATGTTGATGGAATTCACTTGCACGTGGCAAATGCTGGTGACTGCCGAGCCATCCTTGGTGTCCAGGAAGACAATGGCATGTGGTCTTGTCTGCCCCTTACCCGTGACCACAATGCCTGGAACCAGGCCGAGCTGTCCCGGCTAAAGAGGGAGCACCCTGAGTCAGAGGACAGGACAATCATCATGGAGGACAGGCTGCTGGGTGTCCTCATCCCCTGCAGGGCCTTTGGGGATGTTCAGCTGAAGTGGAGTAAAGAGTTGCAGCGCAGCGTTCTGGAGAGGGGCTTCAATACTGAGGCCCTCAACATTTACCAGTTCACACCCCCACACTACTACACTCCACCCTACCTGACTGCTGAGCCTGAGGTCACCTACCACAGGCTGAGGCCCCAGGATAAGTTCCTTGTGCTGGCCTCAGATGGCCTGTGGGACATGCTGAGCAATGAGGACGTGGTAAGGCTGGTAGTGGGGCACCTGACTGAGGCAGATCAGCACAAGACAGACCTGGCCCAGAGACCCGCCAACTTGGGGCTCATGCAGAGCCTGCTGCTGCAGAGGAAAGCCAGCGGGCTCCACGAGGCTGACCAAAATGCAGCCACGCGGCTGATCAGACATGCAATCGGGAACAATGAGTATGGGGAGATGGAGGCAGAGCGGCTGGCGGCGATGCTGACATTGCCAGAGGACTTGGCGAGGATGTACAGGGATGATATCACTGTCACTGTGGTATATTTTAACTCAGAATCAATCGGTGCATATTACAAGGGGGGTTAAGAATCTCCCATCCTATTGTCAAGGTTAACATAAATGCTCTTCTAAAACGTTTCACTTACTCTTAAACTAGCTATCCAAACCTTACTATTAAAAGCGCAGACAGGTTTAATTTGCTAAATAGACTAACAGGAGGAAGAAACAAAGAAACAAACAGCCTAGCTTTAAAAAACAGTTAAATAGCAGTGATTTCATGTCTGTGTATGTCTGATCAAGTCTTACATGCAGAGAGGACAGAGCATAAAGTCTATAGAATTGGTTTGGGCTCATGTAACCCAAGTCGTTTGATAAAGATGTGAAACTGTGTCAGCCTTGAGCCTTCAAAGGGTAAATTTAAATCATGATTCTGAGAATAAAGAACTTCAGGATCTTGTGAGGTCTTGCCACAAAAATCTGCAAATTCAATAATTCTCCTGAATTCACAATCTTGGACTTCTAGATTATGAAGAGATATTTTATTTGTTTGTCTTTTATTTAAATTACTAAGGCCTAGGTTTACAAAGCATACTACAGGACACTTTTCTATGCAATATCCTAACTTTTTTGTGTGTGATTATGGTTATGAGAAATTTTGTAATACTACATTCTAGCTCTGTTTTCATTTATTTTAAAACTGAATCCTTAAGCTTGCAAACACACCTACTGTAAGCATGCTTGGAATGACTTGTTTTGATTTTCAGCTGATAGGATCTATGCCTCTGGACCAGCTGAATTTATTGTTGCAGCTTTTGGTTCCCTCTACTGAGTCCCATTCCAGAAACTTTGAGCCATGCTAGTAGGTAACTAGTCTATGCCTTAACTCCTGACCTTTCCTGCATTAGTAAAATTTCCTCCTGGGCTGAGCCTTTGGGGGTTGATTCACAGCATTTAAAGCTTTCTGATTATACCTCTCAAATATTCTTCTGTCAATTCCACACAATCCTTCTACCTCTGCTATGCTGAATCCCTCATTTACCCTGCACCTGCCAACTACAAAATACTGTCTGAAAGAATTTTTCACATGTTCCTGCTGCCTATGGCTGCAGGAAAGGAGAAAATGCGATTGCATATGGTAGTTGTGGTGATAGATGTTTAGACAGGACAGGTTTATTTAGCAGATGGTGGACTTAAGATTCAATCTCTATCTGGAGAGGTGAAAACACAAAAGGCTTAAGGACAACAGTTTCTAACCAAGGTTCTCTGAATCCTTTCCTGAGAGGTGGTGGGGAGGAGGGAGAAGTGAGACTTATCAGATGGGACACTTGCCCCAAGACTGTGGGATAAACCACCATTGCTAGTCCTCAACTTTAGACCATATTTAGTATAGGAGTTGGGGCAAAAATAAAAAATAATTTGTAATGGTTTCTGTGGGCTGTAGACTCTTTGTATTTACTTGGAAATTCGTCATGTGGATACGTTTTTGGAGATGAATTTCATCTCATGAGTTGCTATGGGATTTAAACAACAGGAAATATGTCCCTAAATGGGAACAAATATAATCCCACAAAACCAACAATTTTATTTGCTTCTACTACATCAGGCAGAATTCTTTAATTAAGTTGAACTACATTTGTTGATCCCTTTTCTCAACTTACCCCTTTATGCCACCCACTGAAAAGAAAAGCAAATAGCTAGGTCTGGCTTCCTGTGTTTTGTCTACGTCCCAGCTGACATTCAGTCAAATTCTGGGATACTTCTAATTTGGTGGTGTTTCTCTGTACATTTTTCAGTGCAACTGTTTAGTCATGTGTTTTCATCTAAGAAATTCTCTTTTGAATATTTAAGCCTTGATCCTTTTATTCTGAAACCATTAATATTCCTTCTTGGCCGGGTGCGGTGGGTCACGCCTGTAATACCAGCACTTTGGGAGGCTGAGGCGGATGGATGACCTGAGGTCAGGAATTCCATACCAGCCTGACCAACATGGAGAAACCCATCTCTATTAAAAATACAAAATTAGCCAGGTGTGGTGATGCATGCCTGTAATCCCAGCTACTCGGGAGGCTGAGGCAGGAAAATCACTTGAACCTGGGAGGTAGAGGTTGTGGTGAGCTGAGATCACACCATTGCACTCCAGCCTGGGCAACAAGAGCGAAACTCTGTCTCAAAAAAAAAAAAAAAAATCCATCTTATCTCTTAGTCCTTCCTTCCTCTCTCTCTCTCTCTCTCTCCCCTCTCTCTCTCTCTCTCTGTATTTCTTTCATTCCTTCCTTCCTTCCTTCTTGACAGGGTCTCCCTGTCACCAGACTGGAGTGCAATGTCATGATCTTGGCTCACTGCAACCTCTGCAGCTGAGGCTCAAACAATCCTCTTGCCTCAACCTCCCGAGGAGCTGGGACTATGCACCACTATGCCTGGCTAATTTTTAAAATTTTTGTAGAGACAGGGTTTTGTCATGTTGTCCAGACTGGTCTCATACTCCTAGACTCAAGCAATCTGCCCACCTCGGCCTCCCAAAGTGCTAGGATTATAGGCATGAGCCACCACACCCAGCCTATCTCCTAGATCTTAAAAATAAAATGTAAATCACTTCCATTCTGCTAGCATGAGGGTTTATTGTTAAAATTGAGGATTCTATCTGACGTTTACTTTTTGTTGTTTTTTGAGACAAGGTCTTGCTTTGTCGCCCAGGCTGGAGTGCAGTGGCATCATTATAACTCACTGCTGTCAAACTCCTGGACTCCAATGTTCCCTCCCCTCTTAGCCTCCCAAGTAGCTGGGTCTACAGCATGAACCACCAGGCCCAGATAATTAAAAAATATTTTTTTTGGTAAAAACATGATCTTGCTATGTTGCCCAGGCTGGTTGTCTGACATTTTCTTTGTTCTTTATTCTTTATACCGGCTAAACCCTGGAGTACCCTTGAAGCCTTTACTGGCATACAGAGTACCTGAATCTTACTTTGGAGCCTAGCATGGGTCATAAATGTATCTGATTCATTAACTTGTGAGACAGCTGAGAGAACACAGACTCCTTACCTGTGTCTCCAGGCATATCTGGTGTTTCTCTGCCTAATAGATTTTCCTGCTTTCTTTTTTTTTTTTTTTTTTTTTTTTTTGAGGCGGAGTCTTGCTCTGCCGCCCAGGCTGGAGTACAGTGGCCGGATCTCAGCTCACTGCAAGCTCCGCCTCCCGGGTTCACTCCATTCTCCTGCCTCAGCCTCCCGAGTAGCTGGGACTACAGGCGCCTGCCACCTCACCCGGCTATTTTTTTGTATTTTTAGTAGAGACGGGGTTTCACCGTGTTAGCCAGGATGGTCTCGATCTCCTGACCTCGTGATCCGCCCATCTCGGCCTCCCAAAGTGCTGGGATTACAGGCTTGAGCCACCGCGCCCGGCCTCCTGCTTTCTAATTAGTAATATTGAGAAAGAAGAAAGGCTTATTTATAATTTGCTTTTTTTCCATTGTGAATCATCAGTTCTTTCCATGAACATTCTGGGGAGCACCTCCTGATTAAACTCCTGTCTCCCTGACCACTATCCTGCTGTCCTTGGACTTCTTGAAGCACATGGGCTACTTCCTCAGGACACTGGGATTTGAGAGGAGGTTAGTGGTACTTGTCAGGTCTTTCAAAGCATTTATTATTGCTTTTATACAGAGATTTCAGTATTGAGACTCAAAATGAACTGAAAAATAAAATTGAGCATTTAATATTTTGGATGTAACTTTTGAAGAATGTATGCTTTGGTGCTTAAAATTGTATATGATTTTAGGTAAGAAAGTTTGATACTATTGGCATAATTTAGATTTATTTTCTTTCTTTTTTTGAGACAGTCTCACTCAGTCGCCCAGGCTGAAGTGTAGTGGCACAATCTCAGCTCACTGCAACGTCTGCCTCCCAGGTTGAAGTGAGTCTTGTGCTTCTGCTACCAAGTAGCTGGGATTACAGGCATGCACCACCACACACCACTAATTTTTTGTATTTTTAGTAGAGACAGAGTTTCGCCATGTTGGCCAGGCTGCGAACTCCTAAGCTCAAGTAATCCTCCCACCTCAGCTTCCCAAAGTGCTAGCGTTAGAGGCATGAGCCACCACGCCTCACCAGATTTTTAAAAAATATATAACTGTATCTCTGTTGATTCTGGGACTTGGTCAAAATGGATAGATAAGATAGTATTCTAAATTCAAATTTGTGGCTAGGCACAGTGGGCCACACCTGTAATCCCAGCACTTTGGGAGTCCAAGACAGAATTCTCGCTTGAGCACAGTATGAGACCAGCCTGGGCAACATAGATCTTGCCTCTACAAAAAAAAAAAAAAAAAAAAGCCGGGTGTGGCACATGTTTGTAGTCTCAGCTACTTGGGAGGCTGAAATGAGAGGATCTCTTGAGCCCAAGAGGTCTAGGCCGGAGTAAGCTGTGATCATGCGTTTGCACTCCAGACTGGGTGACAGAGTAGACTGTGTCTAAAAAAAAGTTTGATGTGCATGGTGGCTCACACCTGTAATCCCAGCACTTTGGGAGGCTGAAGTGGGTGGATCACCTGAAGTCAGGAGTTTGAGAGCTGCCTGACCAACATGGTGAAACCCCGTCTCTACTAAAAATACAAAAATTAGCCGGGCATGGTGGCGCTTGCCTGTAATCCCAGCTACTTGGGAGGCTGAGGCAGGAGAATCCCTTGAACCCAGGAGGTAGAGGTTGCAGTGAGCCGAGATCGTGCCACTGCACTCCAGCCTGGGCAACATGAGTGAAACTCCGTCTCAAAAAAAACAAAAACAAAAAACAAAGTCAAATTAGCATGGTAGATCAGGTTACTTAGATTCAACTTTCTGAGATGTTATTTGTTAACATTAAGGCTAATTTATTATAATGAAAATGCAAACTTTGAGGTATATTAATATATAAACATCTTTTTCCCAGAAGTACCTTTGACGTAAAAGGTCTTTAGTATTCAGCCCACTGGGTAAAGTTCAGTTTAGACACAATCAAATTGGCATCTTTTAAACATAAGTGAAATATAGAGAGTTTGAACTTGAGTTACTTAAAAAAGATGCAGTGTAATTAATTATACAGAACAAAACAAAAATGTGTTTAGAATGACTCTGGCTTGACTCTTTTCCATCAGCCCCTAGTGGCCTATCTTCAGCCTTTAGGAAGTCTTAACTTCCCAGGTTAAACTAGAATATTCTGGAAGTGAGCTGTGCAATTTTCATCTTAAAGTGAATCATTTGACTCTGAAATGTGACTCTTGTGGCAGAAAAAGTCCTGGTGTTGCCTTGGAGCTGGGGATAAAGGCCAGTGAGCCAGCCTGTGATGAGAGCTGCCCCTGGCACCATCTGAGTGGAAAGCTCATTGGGACAGCCGTGCAGCTATCCGAGCCTGAAGCCCTGTCCCTTATCCCTCAGGCACCTGACGCTTAACTTGCCTCCTGGGAAATAATGATTTAACATTTACTTAGAACAATTATTAATCATGTTCTTTAACAATTACTGACATTTGTATTTTAAGCTGTATACCAATGTTCGTATTTGACACTGATTTTCTAACCATTAGAGATATTTAATTAAAACTTGTAAGAAAAAAAAAGAAATTTGGTTTCTTTTGGTTTGAATCCTCATTTTTTTTTTCAGTCCATAGGTTCGTAGATTAGGCCAACCTTTGTTTCACCACTTTTATCTGACCATGGAAGATTTTAGGCTGTTCAAAGAGTCCACCCAAAAGAGAAGTATGCTGCTCTGCAAAGTTTTAGTGGCTATTGCCCAGGAAATTATTGTTTAGCGTTAACCATGTGTGTGGAGACCTGAAAAGAAGTGAAGGCTTTTGTCGTGAGGGACTCCACACACTCAGGGCCAAAGCCTGCCAGAATTTCATACTATTTAACATGAGACATTAAAACCAACTTGGCACATTACCCAACCCCCTGGAAGAGAGAAGTGGACAGAAGTGGAAGGGTGCGGTGGCTCATGCCATCATGTCCAGCCAACCCTCCTTTTCAGCTTGATCAAATTGATGCCCAGAGGTTGAAAAACACCCACGACACAGTGGTAGGGCCAGGATTTGAACCAAGTCCAAAGTCCCAATAGTGGGCTTTCAGAAAGGGATAATTATGTAGTTTTTTGCACAATTTTGGCCTGGAATGGGTGGGGCTGGGAGGAGAGGTTGGTGGTCCTGAAAGGAAGCTAGAAGGCTTTTTGGGGGTTATTGCTGATAACATAGTTCTGTGGGCAGAGTGTGGTGGCTCACACCTGTAATCCCAGCACTTTGGGAGGCCAAGGTTGGAGGATTGCTTGAGCCCAGGAGTTTGAGACCAGCCCGGGCAACATAGTGAGACCCCTCCATCTCTACAAAAATAAAAATAAAAATTAGCCAGGCAAGGTGGTGTGTTCCTTTAGTCCCAGCTGCTACTTAGGGGGCTGAGATGGGAGGGTTGCTTGAGCCTCGGAGGTGGAGTCTTCAGTAAGCCATGATTGTACCACTCCACTTCAGCCTGTGCGGCCAAGTGAGACCTTGTCTCAAAAATAATAATAATAAAATAAGGCTGGGCCTTGTGGCTCATGCTTGTAATCCCAGCACTTTGAGAAGCCAAGGTGGGCAGATCACCTGAGGTCAGGAGTTCGAAAGCAGCCTGGATAACATGGTGAAACCCTGTCTCTGCTAAAAACACGAAAATTAAATGGGCATGGTGGGACACACCTGTAATTCCAGCTACTTGAGAGGCTGAGGCAGGATAATTGCCTGAACCTGGGAGGCGGAGGTTGTAGTGAGCCAAAATGATGCCACTACACTCCAGCCTGGGCAACAGAGTGAGACTCAGTCTCAATAATAATAATAGTAATTATTATTATAATAAAATAAAATAGCTCTGTGGACTCTGATAATGCGTTGGCTCTTATGAGTAAAGCTACATATATTTAACTTATACACATGCCAATGTCCCATCGTTTTGGAACATGATAAAGTGAACACAGGGAGAATTAATTTTTTTTTTTTTTTGAGATGGAATTTTGCTCTTGTTGCTCAGGCTGGAGTGCAGTGGCACGATCTCAGCTCACCACAACCTCTGCCTCCTAGGTTCAAGTGATTCTCCTGCCTCAGCCTCCTAAGTAGCTGGGATTACAGGTATGCACCACCACGCATTTTTAGTAGAGACGGGGTTTCTCCATGTTAGTCAGGCTGGTCTCAAACTCCTGACCTCAGGTGATCTGCCCACCTCGGCCTCCCAAAGTGCTGGGATTACAGGTGTGAGCCACCGCACCTGGCCAGAATTAAAAATTTTAAAATTGAGCTGTTTGAGCTCTTTAAATAGACTGGGAAGGAATTAGATTTATAGACTTATTTTTCACCTTTCATCTCTATAGGTTTTGTTTACTTGTTTGTTTGTTCATTTGTGTTTTGAGACAGAGTCTGGCTCTGTCACCCAGGCTGGAATGCAATGGCATGATATCTTCCTACTGCAACCTCTGCCTCCTGGGCTCAAACCAGCCTCCCACCTCAGCCTCCAGAGTAGCTGAAACTACAAGTGTGTGCCACCATGCCCAGCTAATTTTTTTTTTTGTATTTTGTAGAGATGGGGTTTTGCCCTGTCATCTAGGCTGGTCTCAAACTCTTGGCCTCAAGTGACCCTCTTGCCTCGGCCTCCCAAAGTGCTAGGATTCCAGGTGTGAGCCTCCATGCCTAGCCCATCTCTAGAGTTTCTGTTTCCGTTTTACTTGATGCTACTAAATGCCCTTAAATGGTCCCCAGCTTAGTGATCCTCTGAATTGTTGGTGACCAGTGCTCCAACCAGCTCTCTGGGATGAATGAACCTTTACTGACGAGTGTGGGTCTGAATGTCTTTGCTCCATTGGCCCCTGACTTTCTCTACCAGCAAGCAGCCTTGATCTGGAAAATCACCTAGCTGGGAGGAGCAAGGCAGGAAGTGGGAGGGAGGGTGGAGTAGGGGAGTGGGGCTGAAGAGGCCTGGGCTCCAGTTCTGACATTTTTTTTTTTTTAAGCAGGGTCTTGCTCTGTTGCCCAGGCTGGAGTGCAGTGGTGCAGCCATGGCTCACTGCAGCCTCGAACTCCTGGCCTCAAGTGATCCTCCTGCCTCAGGCTCTCAAAGTGCTGGGATTACAGGTGTGAGCCACTGTGTCCAGTCCCAGTTCTTTCTTTCTTTTTTTTTTTTCATTTTTTCTTTTTTTGAGATGGAGTCTCACTCTGTTACCCAGGCTGGAGTGCAGTGACATGATCTTGGCTCACTGCAACTTCTACCTCCTGGGTTCAAGTGATTCTTGTGCCTCAGCCTCCCGAGTAGCTGGGACTACAGGCACACGCCACCACACCCAGCTAATTTTTGTATTTTAATAGAGATGGGGTTTCACCATGTTGGCCAGGCTGGTCTGGAACTCCTGACCTCAGGTGATCCACCTGCCCTGGCTTCCCAAAGCAGCCCCATTAACCTAGCTCCTGGGAGAGTGGTCTGTAGGGGGAGTCTCCAAAGCCTACTCTGTCTCAGATCTCAACTCCTCCTGCCTTTCTGGGATTCTGGGAAGCCGTCCCACGCCTCACCCCATTTTCTCTGCAACAGATGAACAGAAGGAATGCCTGCCATGAGCTACTGCTCTGTCCACCCTGCACAAACTTGTGTGCCCCAGGGCCAGGCATGTGGAGCTGTCCAGGGGTCACCTCATCCTGATAGAGGCTGAGAGGCCACCATGGGGACCGGGAGGGGCTAGTCCAAGAAAGGGAACAAATAGAGTGAAGCACAGGAGTGGCCCCGGATGGGGCTGCAGGGGCACTATGGAGGCAGGGGGACTAGCCAATGTGGCTGGGTGGGAGGAGCCCTGCAGGTGACCTCCTGGAATGAGAAAATAAGCAAGGTCATGTGGTGGCCTCAGGAAGGGCTGGGGGCATGGCTGGCTCTTCATCAGCATAGAGGTAGGGAGGGGGCAAAGCAGAAAGTCCTGTCTCAATCCCCTACTTTCCCTGCGTGTTGATACTAGGGCTTTTGGGTATTTGTCCTTGTTTTCTCGTTTGCCTCCTCCTCATCCCCATCCCTGTGGCTGCAGTCCTGGTCCCCTGTCCTGCCCTGGGGATGCACAGGCTGCCTGTGGAATGAGTGAGGAAGGATGGGAGGACTGATGGAGTGGTAGATAGAAAATTAAGGGAGGAGCAGGTGAGAGAGAAGGAGGCAAACAGTGAGCGGCTGCATGGCTGTGAAAAGCAAGGAAAATTGGTGAGGAGTGTCCAGTACCAGAGGGGCCTTGCGTGTGGATGGATGGAAATGAACAATTTGTCAAAAAAAGAACACTACATAGCCAGGTGTAGTTGTGCATGCCTGTGGTCCCAGCTACTTGGGAGGCTGAAGTGTGAGGATCACTTGAGCCCAGGAGGTCAAGGCTGCAATGAGAGATGATCGCACCACTGCACCACTGCACTCCAGCTTGGGTGACAGAATGAATTCCTGTCTCCAAAACAAAACAAGACAAAACAAACAAAAACAGAAAAGAGGGAACGCTACAGAAAGGTGAGGGCCATTCTGTGTTCTCACTCAGGACGCTGGACACAGGATGGTCCCGGATGGTGAGGTGGAGGTAAGGACATTGCTGTATGAGCGGAGAGTTGGCTGAGCTGCTAGAATCCCTCTGAAATGAAGCAGTGCAGGAATGGGGAGGGGAAGGTTGTCAACCAGCCAGCATACTCCTGGGCCTGTGGGAGTGGAGAGTGTCCACGGTTCACTTGGGGTCCCAGGGGCCTTGCCAGCCCTGCACTGGGCTTTGGCATGAAGGGGTGGAGGAGCTCTTCCAAGCTCTGACTGGTGTCTTGGTTACTAAATCCTGAGGGTGGCATGATGGGAACACCAGTGGGGAGCCTTTGGCTAGGGGGTTCTGTGAGTGAGGCAGCATGAGGTGGAAGTTGCCTCTAGATGTCGCCATCTGACCACGCTAGTGTCAGCTGCCGCCTGAGTTGGAGGAAAGTGTTCCCGAGATGTGGCCTGAGGCTCATCTCCAGCCCAAGCTGGGCCTCCCGGGGACTGCAGCCTGGAGCACCCTAGGGAAGCCTCCTGCGACTCGGGATGTCTTTGGGGCTGGGAGCAAGTGTGGGTGGAGGAAGGGCTGGGTCCCTGTGGTCACCCAGCCCTGTCTTGTAGGGAAGGAATTGCTGGGGTCCCAGGAGGAGCCAGAGCCAGGCAGTGGGCTCCAGATGGTGGGGGAGTGGCTGCCACCTTGACCATATTCCCCCACGTGGCTGTTCCCCTCTGTGGACCTCCCCTTGCCTCTGACTCCCATCCTCCCATCCCATTCCCTACAGCCAGTCCCCACAGCCACTCTTCCAGCAGCCCTGGGGGGCCATTCCCATCTGTCTTCCCCTGTCCCAGTTCCGATAATGGACCGCACCACCTTTATCCTCTCCACCCTAAATGACGGCTGTCCCTCTAGTCAGTTCCACCCACCACACTGCCGTGTGTGGTGACATCCTGACCATGTCACTCCTTTGCTCTGAACCATGGCTCCCCCTCACCCTAAGGAGGAAAGCTCAGACTCCCTCTCCCCAGGGTGGCCTCTCCAGCCTCCTCCATCTGCTCCCAGCAGGGTAGGCATGGCCATCATGCAGAGCTCCATGTTCCTAGAACATGCCAGGGCTTTAGCCTTGCTGTTTCCTCTGCTAGAACACCTACCACTGCACCGTCCACCTCCGCCTGGCTTGCTCCTGAGACTTAGCATGACTCTACTGAAGCATCCCCTGCCCTGGGAAGACTTCCTGACTTTCCAGGCAGTACCAGCTCCTGTCTCCAGTTCCCATGGCACTGGGACCTCCATCACATCTCCTCAGATAGCTCCCCCATGTCTGTCGGTTTGTCTGCCCTCTTGGCAGCACCAGGGACCTCCTCTGACTCTCCTCTGAGTCTCCAGGGATCAGCCCAGTACCTGGTATGAAGTAGGCACTTGTACATGCATTTAAAATGTTAGGGAGGAAAGAGTGGGAAAAGAGAAAGGGCCCTTGTCTTTCCTCACAAGCTGAAATCAACTCTTGCAAGCATTGGGCCTGTGCCCTGGTTATCCCTGGGATGGAGCCCAGAACCCTCCACCTTTTGCTTCTTGCTATGGGCTTTTTGTTTTGAGACAGAGTTTCACTCTGTTGCCCAGGCTGGAGTGCAGTGGCATGATCACAGCTCACTGCAGCCTCAACTTCCCTGGCTCAGGTGATCCTCCCACCTCAGCCTTCCGAGTAGCTGGGGCTACAGTTGTGCTCCATCACCCAGCTAATTTTTGTATTTTTTGTAGAGACAAGGTTTCGCCATGTTGCCCCAGCTGGCCCTGTTATGGATTTAAAGATAACCACAAATTCTTTGACACTCTTTCCATAAAGCAGTGGGGTCAATTCTTCTCCTCTTGGATCTGGGCTAGCCTTAGGGACTTGCTTATAACTGTCTCATGCATGTCCGTGTAAAGAGAGTCCACCAAACACGCTTTGTGTGAGCAACGAGGCTGTTTATTTCACCTGGGTGCAGGCGGACTGAGTCCGAAAAAGGAGTCAGCAAGGGTGGTGGGATTATCATGAGTTCTTTTTTTTTTTTTTTTTCCTCCCTTACATTTTTTTTTTTTGAGACGGAGTCTCGCTCTGCCGCCCAGGCTGGAGTGCAGTGGCCGGATCTCAGCTCACTGCAAGCTCCGCCTCCCGGGTTCACGCCATTCTCCTGCCTCAGCCTCCCGAGTAGCTGGGACTACAGGCGCCCGCCACTGCGCCCGGCTAGTTTTTTTTTTGTATTTTTTAGTAGAGACGGGGTTTCACCGTGTTAGCCAGGATGGTCTCGATCTCCTGACCTTGTGATCCGCCCGTCTCGGCCTCCCAAAGTGCTGGGATTACAGGCTTGAGCCACCGCGCCCGGCCTATCATGAGTTCTTAATAGGTTTTGGGATAGGCAGTGGAGTTAGGAGCAATGTTTTGCGGGCAGGGGGTGGATCTCACAAAGTACATTCTCAAGGGTGGGGGGAATTACAAAGAACCTCTCTTAAGGGTGGGGGAGATTACAAAGTACATTGATCAGTTGGGGTGGGGCAGAAACAAATCACAATGGTGGAATGTCATCAGTTAAGGCTATTTTCACTTCTGTGGATCTTCAGTTGCTTCTGGTGATCTGGATATATACGTGCAGGTCACAGGGGATATGATGGCTTAGCTTGGGCTCAGAGGCCTGACAATATCTAATAGAATATAGTAAGTCTTTACATAATGTCCTCACTTAATGTAGTTCTTGGAAATTGCAGCTTTAAGCAAAATGACGTACAAGGAAACCAATTTTATCATAGGCTAATTGATATAAACAAGAGTTAAGTTCCTACAGCATATTTGCGGTCATGGAAATATCATCAAACTTCCAAATAAAGACCCAAATGCTTCTCATATTAAACACTGACTAAGAAAGACTAATAGAAACAAGGCCAGGTGTGGTGGCTCACGCCTGTAAACCTAGCACTTTGGGAGGCCGGGGAAGGCGGATCGCCTGAGGTCAGGGATTTGAGACCAGTCTGGCCAGCATGGCGAAATCCTGTCTCTACTAAAAATAGAAAAATTAGCCAGGCGTGGTGGTAGGCACCTGTAATCCCAGCTACTCGGGAGGGTGAGGCATGAGAATTGCTTGAATTTGGGAGGCGGAGGTTGCAGTGAGCTGAGATAGTGCCGCTGCACTCCAGCCTGGGCAACAAGAGCAAATCTCCGTCTCAGAAAAAAAAAGAAAGAAAGACTAATAAAAACAAGTAATACAATTATTTATCCAGTTATTCCAGTTCAAGGTCATGGATGACTAGAGCCTATCCCAGCAGCTCAGGGCACCAGGCGGGAACCAGGCCTAGACAGGATGCCATTGCCTTGAGTACACTCACACTCATGCAGGCTGGGAGCATGCAGACAAGCTAGTTAATCTAACATGCACATCCTTGGGATAGGGGAAGAAGCCAGAATACCCGGAGAAAGTCCGCTACAGACTCCGCACAGACAGTAGCCCCAGCCAGAAATAGATTTTTTCCCTTATCAATGTTGTAACAAAATAATGTTGAGCAAAATGAGCTGGGAGTGGTAGCACACCCCTGCAGTTCCAGCTACTTGGGAGGCTGAGGCAGAAGGATCGCTTGAACCCAGGAGTTTGAGGTTACAGTGAGCTATGATCATGCCATTGCACTCCAGCCTGAACAATCGAGGGAGACCTGTCTCTGAAACAAACAAACACATCATTAAAAAAATAATAATAGGCCGGGCGCGGTGGCTCAAGCCTGTAATCCCAGCACTTTGGGAGGCCGAGACGGGCGGATCACAAGGTCAGGAGATCGAGACCATCCTGGCTAACACGGTGAAACCCCGTCTCTATTAAGAAATACAAAAAACTAGCCGGGCGAGGTGGCGGGCGCCTGTAGTCCCAGCTACTCGGGAGGCTGAGGCCGGAGAATGGCGTGAACCCGGGAGGCGGAGCTTGCAGTGAGCTGAGATCTGGCCACTGCACTCCAGCCTGGGCGACAGAGCGAGACTCCGTCTCAAAAAAAAAAAAAAAAAAAAAAAAAAAAATAATAATAATAATAATAATAAAAGCTTTCAGTGACATCCTCCCATTTCTGCCTCCCACCATCCTCCCCTGCTTCCAAGGAGTCAGGAAAATGTCACAATCCCGTCATGATGTGCAAGGCTGAGTGTGACCTGGCCCTGCCCACTCTTCAACCCCATCTCATACCTCTACCACCTCTGTGCTTCAGCCACTGAGTTGCTTCCAGTGAGGGAGTCTCTCTGTTAACTGGACATAGTAGGGAATCAATTTGTGATAATTTGTGATCATAAACTAGGTCACATTTCTGAGCCTATGCTCAGCACAGAGCTGTGCTGAGCACTTTACATGTATTATCTCATTTAATCCTATGATCAAGTATTATTAACGCATTTTACAGGTGAAGAAACTGACCCTGGGCAGGTAAAAGGATGTGCCCAAGGTCACAAAAATAGCAAATGCAGAGCTGAGTTTGAAACCCTGGTGTCTGACTCCAAAGCTTCCTCAGCAATCATGTGATTCTGCTGAATATGTATTGATTGGATAAGAAGCACATGCTCGGGCCGGGCGCGGTGGCTCAAGCCTGTAATCCCAGCACTTTGGGAGGCCGAGGCGGGTGGATCACGAGGTCAGGAGATCGAGACCATCCTGGCTAACATGGTGAAACCTCGTCTCTACTAAAAAAATACAAAAAACTAGCCGGGCGTGGTGGCGGGCGCCTGTAGTCCCAGCTACTCGGAGGCTGAGGCAGGAGAATGGCGTGAACCTGGGAGGCGGAGCTTGCAGTGAGCCGAGATCGCGCCACTGCACTCCAGCCTGGGTGACACAGTGCGAGACTCCGTCTCAAAAAAAAAAAAAAAAAAAAAAGAAGCACATGCTCCACCTGCTCCCCAAAGGCCTGGCAGCAACTTAGGAAGGAGAGTGAGCTGTTGGTCTATGGAAGCATTCTAGCAAGAGCTGGAGAGCACTAGGCAAGACATGAATTGGTCGGAGTGTGTGGGCCCCACCCTGAGGCTGGGACCTCTGACTATGCCTGGGATAGGGGGCTGTGTGCCTGCATGGGTCATGGGATACCCTGTATATGGCCTTTCCCTGTGTCCGGGCCAGCCCAGTCCTTGGGGCTGGGGGTGAACAAGAGCAGGTGGAAGCTTGGGGAGCCCGCCTCAAGCAGGCAGAGTTCAGCAGACCACAGCCTGTCCACTGTCCTGACCCTGTGGCCCTGGACTGGCCTCTGACCCCTCTCTCTGCCCTGGGCCTGGCACCTCTGGCTTGGGGAAGGGCCCAGAACTACTCAGGCACACAGTGAGGCCTGCCCTCCCACCTACTACCAGTCAGAATTTGTCTCAACTAAGTGAGAAATAGAGAGGGGGAGAGAGAGGGGGAGAGAGAGAGAGAGAGAGAGAGGGGTGGCGAGAGAGAGAGAGAGAGGGGGGGGGGGGGGGAGAGAGAGAGAGAGAGAGAGAGAGAAAGTCAGGCAATTGCATAAGAAGATTTGAACAAAAATGGTTATGGCACTGGTGTTTGTAAGAAAGAGAAACTAGACACCATTGACATGTCCTCCTCGAGGGCTGGACAAAGAGATTCTGATGTGTCCATCCTGGCAGACTTTAGAAATAAATAGGAAAAGAAAAAGTGAGGGGGGAAGATCTTCATAGTTTATCTGACAGGAAACTGCTAATTGTCAATACTGTAAATGTCGGGGGGAATTGATCACAAAACAGAATGTACAGAATGTACACCAAGTTGAAATCCTTCCCCCAGCCCTCATACACACTCTTCCACCAGCTCCCTCGTGACTTACCCTATTGGCCAGTGGCCAGAGGGTGGGGGAGGGGACTTATCTTGGGAAGTGGATGAGATCACCCCAAGGCTGGCTGATTTAGTACTGGGTAACTTTTTCCACCCTTATGGCTCTCAGAGGCTTCTGTGCTGGCTCCTAAACCTTGGCGCCAGCCTCAGGCTGGAGGGGGGTTATGCTCCCCCTCCCCAGGGTGGAGATGGTGGCCAAAGCCGGATAGGGCACAGGTGCTGGGCTGACACAGAGATGGAGTGGCAGAGGGGGTCTGGGGAGTTCCAGGGCTCAGCTGGGACCCTATGAGTACTTTGCTCCCAGCAGATCTGGGTGTCCTGTCATTTCCCAGGGACCTGTGTGTGCAGAAAGTGCATTTTGTGGATACAGGAATATCCCAGAAGATAGCCACTGTGTGAAGAGCTGAGGGGTTTCCCTGGCAGTGCCTCTAACACCTTGGCATGTCTTGGGATTCCAATCAGCCAGTCAGGCTCTCCTCAGACAGGACTCCTCTTGTTTCTGGGCAAAATTCTGGTGGGGATGGTTGTAGGGGGAAGACATAAGCCTGTGTTGGGAAAGGGATTGGGGCTCAATTCCAGCTCAGCAAGTAACTATTCAGTTCAACTCACTGCCTGCCCCCACCTCCCACACCCCCACTCTCCCACCCCGCAGAGCCCATCAGGCCACTTCCAGCTTTAAGGAAGCTGCAGTGTGTCCCAATCCCCCGAGCACAGTCACACCTCTGAGCCTTTGCCCAGACAGTTGTCCCAGCCTGACCACATTTCCCCTCTCCAGCTGCCTTTGTCAAACCCCACCCTGGAGCTGGGTCAGGTGCCATCTGTCCCCAAGTCAGTGTCCATCACGTCAGCTTGTCTGTGTTCAGCTGGGATGAGCCTGAGGGCAGGAGCTGTGTCCAGGGAAAATTCTAGGACATACTGGATGAAGGAAAGGGTGGGCTCCTCGAAGGGGTCAGGGGTCAGGAGAGGACCAACTGTGTGCTCAGACCAGCTGTTCTGTGCCAGGGCCTCGAGGGGGGAACCTAGGAGCCTCAGGCCCCTCAAACCTCACAGCAAACAGCAAACAGCGAAAGAACAGGGGTGGGGCACTCTGCCTGGGCTCTGCCGGCGAGGAACAGGAACTGGGCAGAACCAGAGTGAGCTGGAGTGTCTCCTCCTTAGCCTGGGCCCTGGGCAGCAGGGCTGCGAATGGAATTCTCCAGTTGGATGGAGCTATTCCTGGAAAATCCCCATATGCCCTCCCAGAAATGTGCTTTTATGCCTGGCTCTGGCTCCTTCAGAGTTGGAGGAGAAGGGACCTTTCTGCTGCTGGGCAACTCAGGCAAGGCCCTTACCCTCTCTGGACCCCTGGGCCTGGACTCCAGGATAGATGAACAAGGATTCATGCATCTATTGAGTGCCATCTGTCAGCCTCACTAAATTCTCTCACCCTCCCTGAGAGGCAGGGATCAGGGTTCCCATCATCTGAGAAGGAGGTAGATGCTCAGAGATGCCAAGTGACTTACCCAAGGTCACATGGCTGAGTCGGGACTCAAGCCCCCACCGATCGAGGGCCAGCCTGCACGCGGTTCCAGCCCCCACCTGCATTTAGGGTCTCTGAATGGGCAGAGTGAGCCTGCAAGCTGAAGACACCACTGCCAGCTCAGGTCCACCTGAGGCCAGGCCTGGCTCTATGCCTGCCACTAAGAATAACTCTGGTGGTTCTGGGCATGGATCGTGGCCCATCACCTGGGACCTATTTTTGTCCTTCGGGTAACAAGGAAGTCTCACCTTGTGCAGTAACCATTTGGGACAAGGATGGAACATGTGACCCCCAACCCCAGCTGATCTTGCTGCCCTGCCGGAAAGTGACCCCAATAGGGAAGGGGAGGGCGTGCCCCAGCCACTTCCCAGAATCTGGCTTCCTACCCCATCCCCCTCTTCTTAGCAGCCCATACCCCTGCACACACACACACACCATAACCAGGGTGCCCAGAGCATCTGCGTTTGTCCTTAGGATCCATTGCCACACCTCATGCAGTGGCAATTCCACTTACATCTAGCTGTGGACCAAGCCCATTTCCTCAGGTTCTAGTCAGAGGGCTCTAGAACCCAGGTACAGCGGCCAGCCAGGGATCTAGCATCTAGAACTGGACATTCAGAATTGGGGGCCTGGAATCCTATGGGGCAGTGGCTGATGGCATTTGAAGAAATCACAGAAGCTGTGGACATGACTACATCCACTCTGAAAGGTCAAGTGCCATCTCAGGGATCAACCCCAAAAGCGTTTTAGAGAAGGGGTGATCCCTGTATGGAGTGGAGCACAGAGACATAGAGGGCACCCCAGCAGATTTAGAGGAGCTCCTTTCTGCTGAAACCAGGCGTGTACACATGTATGGGGATGGAGTGGTAAGGGTCATGTCCAGAACCCAGTAACATAAAATAGATGCATAGAAAAAAGACTGGAAAGAAATCTGGTAAAAACATTACTGTAACAGCAAAACCAAGAATGACTGCAGCTGTAATGACAATAATAACAGAAGCTGTTCCATTTTTTGAGAGCCAGTTATGTGCCAGCCTCTGTGCTAAGTAAGGGCTTTGCTTGTATTATCTCAGTTAATCCCCACAGCGTGCTCCTCTCTGGGTGGGGGTGGTTGGAGAGTGGCCTGTGGGGTGAGCTCTATAAATGTGGTTTTTTTTTCTGCCAGGTCTGCAGCTTCCGCCGAGGTGGACAGAGGAGCCCCTAGGCCCCATCCATAGGGGATGTCGTGCTCTCCCTGCCAGCAATGCAGGGTGTGAGATGGCATAGCCAGCCCCCCTTGGGGATGCCTTCGGGGAGCCAGCCAGGCCCACTGAGCTAACCTCAGCCCCCACTTGGCCCTACTCCTCTAGGCGTTGGGGCTCAAAATAGCAGCCGCTAGAGAGCTGACAATCAAAGGCCAGCTAAAAAAAGGCCCCTCAGTCTGGGCTCTGTCGCACACGGCTCATAGAGCCTATTTCAGGGGAGAGGGTGCCGACGTGCCAATGGAAAATCCATAGGGCGGGAGTCTCCCAAAGTGGGAGACCCATGTGCCTCCCTCTCCCCACCCCGGCCCCCCACCCAAGCGCTCACGTGCACACACACTCACACTTTGCAGCCCTTAGCCTGCCTTCCTGACCACTGGACCCTGTCATCTCCACCACAGCCCAGGAGATGGATGAGGGGATTGAGGCTCAGAGAAGGGAAGTGACTTGCCCAGGGTCACGTGGCTAGGAAGTGGACAGGACAGCTGCCAGATGGGTCCCTGTGGCTCACAGTCCAGTGCTCTCCCGTGAAGAAAGCCGCGTCATTGAGGAAGCCAATACATTGTTCTCTGGAGTGCCCAAAGCTCAGAGATGGGGCCAATGGTGGGGTGTTCTGGGTTGGACTGAGGGTGAGTAGGAGCTGAGGGTGACCTGTGGTCTTAGTCTCCACATCGAAGAAATCTCACTAGAAACCCTCAGGCCAGTTCTGAGGGGACCTTGCCTGGCTGTGGGAGAGGTGGCTGGAGAGGGTCCTCATCTGCACTGAGCCCAGCCCAGCCCCCTCATCCTATCCCTGTGACCACCCCTCGCCCTGCCCCGCCCAGGCCCCCAGAGACTGGCAGGCCCTGCCAAGTTTCCAGGGAATGTGTCAGATAAAGGGCTGGTGCTCATGACTCTCTCCCACCCAGCAGCTATCTCTGACCCTGCTGCCACTACCGCTGCCACTGCCACTGCCACCGCCACTGGGAGTTGGATACGAATAGCAACAGCCCCAGTGAGTGGGCACCCACAGGGACACCAACCGTGTCTTTAGGTGGCCAGCCTCAGCCTCAGACTGAGGATAAGTCTCCAGGTTCATCTTTTCATCAGTTCCAGCCCCACCTAGCTCCCCCATCATCCCGGGGCCCAAATCCTGCCACATCTTAGGGTAAAACTCCAAGCCTCGTCCCCTGTGGCTGCTGCCTCAGCAGGGGGAATCTGGAGGGGATGCCATCGCCACATTGATCCTGAGCTGGGGCCTGAGCCCTGCCCTCCTCTGGGGAGCTTGTGACCTGGAGCTGGACATTGTCCCTCTCAGGGCCCACAAGCAGGGCAAGGTGGCACAGCAGCCCCTGGAGAATTACAGATAGCCAGCTGAGGCCTCTCCAGGGGCTGGGTCCCCCGTTGTCCTGGTGACCACAGTCTGGCCTGGCTTCTGAGTGCCCCTGTGAACTCTGACTTTCTGGTCAGTGGGGATGTGAAGAAGGTGAGGGTCCTCATGTCTCACAGATAGGGATCACTGGGATACGACCACTGGGTGGTGTTGGGGGGGCCCTGCATGAGTTCTGTGACACTCCTGTGAGGGTGTGAGGGTGGCTGTGTCACTCTAAGGTAAGAGGCTGTTGTCATGGAATCCATGGTGAGTGTAGTTGTGACACCAGAAGCAGGAGATCCAGGGAGCCTCATCTCCACCTGTGACACATGGGGGTGATGGAGGGAGCCGAGTTCCAGTCCCCACGTCAGTGATCCCTGCAGCTCTCACAGCCTGACTCATTGCATGGCCCCGGACCTGGTATCCCCAGCCTCCTTGCCCCTGGCTCTGGCGCCTTTCTCTCCTCGTGTCCTCCCTGTTCTCAGGTGACTCTTACTCTTTTGTCCCCCCTATGTCACCCACTTGCCAAAGGGGTCCCAGGGAGGAGGTCGGGGATGCTAGGGAAGACGAGGAAGGGTGGGCCGAGGCAAGCTCTTCACACACTCACACATTCTGATGTATGCATCACACAGACCAGACTGCAGCATACACTTATACACCCACAGACACACGTGTGCACACAGGCCTGGTAGAGTGACCGGGCCACTAGGAAGTCTCCCAAGCTCCGTCTTCCAACACCAGCCCTGTCTGGTAGGCCCCCACCACTCCTTAAGTCAGGGCCCCACGCCGCTGAGTCCCTCGCATTAGAAATGCGTCGTCCCGTCACGGCAGCGTGTCTGGAGGTGACGTCCTAGGAAGAACTTCTCCCACGAGGCCCCAGCTAGAGTCCTGGGTGGGTGTAGGTAGGTGTGGGTGGGGTGGGGTCTCTGAGACTGTTGCTTTCTTTGTGGGTGAGGACCAGACTGACCTCTGGGCCTCTGGCTTCAAGAGCCCTAATTGCTGGGGCTGGAAAAAGTTTAAAAATATCCTCATGTTTACATTCTTTCCAAGCTGCCTCCCGATCCTCCGAGCTGGGTCCCTTTGATCTGGCCTAGTGCCTCTGGAAGGGGCCAAGGAGAGGGGCAGCATGAGGCTCTGCTGGGGCCAACCCCGCAACCCTCTCCAGCTCCAGCCCAGAGCCCCGTGAGACCCTGGACATCACAGACCCAGTGAGCACCTGGACACTGGAAGGGAGCTAGGGCTAGAAGGGGTGTCTTGCACTCTTGCATTGGGGCTGGAGCTGGGGCCCCTCTCCAAACTCCCTCCCAAAAGCCTGGGCCTCTTGGGACCTCTAGGGAGTGTGTGTAAGTGTGGGGCTGTAGATCCCTCAACAATCCATGTACTGGGGAAAGCCACATTTACTGAGCCCTGTAGTGCCTGGCACTGTGCTAAATGCATTGTGCAGGGATTATTTCATGTAGTTTGCCTAACTACAAAAACTTGTATCACCAAGTAAGCCAAGGCTCAGAGAGGTGAAGCAGTTTTCCTGGGAACACATCGCATGGATAAGCACAACAAATGTTCTTCTACCCAGACAGCTATTGGTTGGCCCCCACCTTGCTCTAGCAGGGGCGAGGCCCTGACTGCAGAATGAAGCCTGCCTCACTAGCATTAATCTCCACAGGCATTCACTGACCCACTGCCAAGCCTAAAGACCAATCAGCTTTGTGTCTCTCTTCCTCTGCAACCCAGGACAAGCCACACCCCCTCTCTGATCCTCACCTTTCTCTCTTTCTCTATTTATGTAGAGATAGAGTTTCACTTTGTTGCCTAGGCTGGCCTTGAACTCCTGGCTTCAAGCAGTCCTCTCACCCTGGCCTCCCAAAGTGCTGGGATTACAGGCGTGAGCCACTGCACCTGGCCACCTTCCTCTGCAGAACGGGACTGAAGATACAGGAGAGTTTTATATCCCCAGATGCCCAAGGAACCTGGGCCCTTGTCTGTGGAGAAGGAGCTTGTGGACCTGGCAGACAACTTCAGCACCGACACAACCAAGAGTGGTCTGGGACCTGGAGGCCCACGGAAGAAGCCCTCAAACTAGAAAAGATGCCTTCATTTGTCCTGGTATCCTGTCATCTACCCTTTCGTCTGTGGGTCTCCCACCAACCTGATTACCAACCCACCCATCCATCTACCCACCAATCCATCCGGCCATGCATCTGCCTAGCCATCCACTTATCCACTCACCCACGCACCCTCCTATCTCCCTACTTATCCATCTAGGATGAAGGCCAGAAAGTGGTGGTTATAGCTCAAGTGACGCATCTTATGGCTATATGAACCTACAAACTTCCCTCCTTCTCTTTGCAATTCACCTTTCCATCTTTACAGGAAGGAGCTGATCTGGGTGATCGCTAAGGCCCTGCTGGGAGATCTTGGGGTAGCAGAGACCACCTGAATACTGTGGACATTTCCAGAGAGGTAACATGGTCCTCGACCATGTTATGCCATGTGCCCTGGTTCTAAGACTCCCAGCTACGGCCCTTAACCTCCCTGACCTTCAAGATTCCCCACTGAAAAATGGGGCCAATAATCCACCCTTGTAGGTTGATGGAAAGATTAGATGAGACACTACCTCCAGAAGGTTTGCACCCTGAAGATTTCTGAGTGCATGCAGGCCGAGCAGAGGATATCCTGGCAGAGGGGCAGGGAAGCCCTGCCTGGACAAGGGTAGTCAGCAGAGCCTGCAGTGGGGGTACCTGAGCCAGAATGACAGGGGCCAGCCTCAGAGTCCAACCCCTGGGCTGGGGATCCTAGCTGAGTCTTCGCCAGATTGCCCGCCCTGTCTCTCTTAGCTGGGCTTGGCCCCTATCCCACAGAATCTGCCAACAGTGGAGAGATTATCTCCTAAAAATAGGGCCTGGGCCCCATAGAGGTTGTTTTTCTCCCTTCCCCGTGATTTACCATCATCAGCTCATGGTGCTTGGGACAGCAAGTCCCACCTTGACTCCCCAGAGATGGTTGAGAAGGGGACATAAGGGATCAGCTTGTATCTGGGGTCGCCCACAGATCAGGGATTAAAGGTCAATCTGGAGAGCTCAGCTCTTAGCAGAGCTTAGCCAGGCTCAGCAGAGCATCAGGACATGGCTTAATCTTGGGCCAGGGCCAGGGGTTAACCTCAGAGAGGGGCAGTTCCAGAGTAAGCCACAGAGGTGCCTGTCCCGCTCCGATGGTGTCCATCTAAGTGACTCCCCTTCTCTGATTTCCTGCAGATGCCCTCATGCACTCACCAGCCTGTGTGTGAAACGCAGCAGTGCCTTGCCTTGGAGCCTGCACTGGGGCAGAAGGACACATCTCCAGCCTCACCTCTCACGCTCCTGACCCATGGGGCCTCACCATCCTGCCCAGGCCCCTGCAGAGACTGAGGGACCTCTGCCCATCCCTGGGTGTAGGTGACTCATGCACAGGAGCATAAGGTGCTCATACATGAGCAGAAGATGGAGACTCACAAGGTTTTGCCTTCCCATAGCAAAGATGACATCCAGGAAAACACAGAGATGACACCCTCAAAGGCACCCCTCCTTGACCATCACCTGCCTAGCGTTCATCCATCCAGGATCTGCGACTGGTGAGCTCTGGATGCCCACAAAAATGACCCACTTTGCTGTGGTCCCAAGCTCTCACCAATAGCCCATATGATGTCTTCATGTCCTTCCCTGCAGGGGACCTCAGTCTTGTCTTTCAAGCCCAGACCCTTTCTATGTGGCAGGAGATGGGGAAGGGATGAAAGAGCAGGTGTGTGCACATGAGCAGGTATGCGCACACTCACACACACACATGCACACATAGACACTGAGACACAAACATACCAATCCCGTAGGGCCCAGCCCAGCTCTCTGGGGCTTTATTATTGGGCAAACATCCTGCCATTTGGAGCACTCCCATGGACAGTCCATAAAGTCGGTGTCCAGGCTCTGGAGACCTGCCTGGTGATGGTGATGGTGCCTCCACCCCAGGGCAGATGGAGGGGCTTCTACTCTGTCCTGTTCCCTGCTGGATCTTGGGTGCTGGGCTCTCTCCCAGGGGACTCGGATGGAGCCAGAGGCCAAGCTCCCAGCTAGAGCTGCCTGGGCCATTCAGACGGTCGCCTTCAGTGGCACACTGTCTGCTGGTTGATTCAGGTCCTTCTTCCTTGACAGGGTCCAGTGGGTGAAGATGAGGATGAGGAAGATTCCTGTGGGACCCAAGAGGGATGGATCAGGCCTCAGAAGGGGCTGTGGGACTTGTTCTTCACGAGGGACTTCCTGTGATTGGCATTGGCTTAATGAAGAGATGAGTTTCCTGGACAGCATCCCGAGGCTGGGCTGGGTATGACTCTGTGGTCCTGGTGCCTGGAGAAGCTTGACTGCTCGGCCTGCTTGGCCCCTATCCCTCTGAGGCTGTCCCAGTATACTCAGCCTCCAAAGTCCCCTTCTCTGGGGGACACTGGGGAACCAGTAAGTTGGACCCCAACTCCATGGACCTCCAAGAGAAAGGCTCATCACAGCAGTGTGCTAGAACCAGCAAGGAAAACCAGCAAGGACAAAATTTGAGGGGCTAAAGAAATAAAGGGGATGGAAGGGGTGGCTTAGACTGACACAATTAGGCTAGAAAGACCTCGGCTGTGTCACAACCTGACTGTGTAACCTTGGACCAGTCACTTAACCTCTCTGAACCTCAGTTACCTCATCTGCAAAATGGGGAGATACGAGGATCTACCTCACAGTGTTGCTGGGAGGATTCCCGGCAATAGTCCCTGCTACCCAGTCAATGTGCAATCATGTAACCGTAGATGCTATTATCAATGATAATGACAATGACTATGATCAAAGGGGCAGGCACATAATGACTAGGAGAGTTGGGGGCTTCCTTTTCAGAGCTGGGGGCACCATGGGGACAAAGGTGTTTATTTGGAGGCTATGGTTCCAACCACCCATCGCCCTCGCCCACTCAGGTAATGTCCAAACTCCATTACCTATTGCTACCAGGGTGCCTACAAGGATGCCCACTGCCGACAGCTTCGTGGGCATGCCCTTCATGCGGCCCACCTTGCGCATGCACTGCCCCTCCACATTGCAGCGACACACGATCACTGGGGGGAGAGGGGAGGAAAGTAAGAGTAGGGAGGGGAGGACTCCCCAGCAGCTCAGAGCCCCCAGCCCAGCCACCTGGCTGATATGTGTGTGTTTTTGCACATGTGTGTATTCACGTATGTGTGAAGATATATGCACTGGCCAGGCGCAGTGGTGGCTCACACCTGTAATCCCTGCCCTTTGGGAGGCCGAAATGGGTGGATCACTTAAGCCAGGAGTTCAAGACCAGCCTGGCCAACATGGTGAAACCCCGTCTCTACTAAAAATACCAAAATTAGCTGGACGTGATGGTGCACACCTGTAATCCCAGCTACTCGGGAGTCTGAGGCAGGAGAATTGCTTGAACCTGGGAGGTGGAGGTTGTAGTGAGCTGAGATCGTGCCACTACACTACAGCCTGGGTGACAGAGTGAGACTCTGTCTCAAAAAAAAATGTATGTGCCTCTGTGCCTGTTCCTGTGTGCACACAGGTGTGTGTGCCCAGCCATAGGTGTGCAAGTGTGCACAGGCATGTGCTGTCCACATGAGGAGCCCATATGCATTTGTACCCAGCTCCCTCCCCCTGCATGCCAGCAGTTCCCTCAGGAACTGCAGGCTGCACCCAAGTCCACCCTCACCTCGAACCAGGAGCTGCCACATCTGGGCATTGTGGCTGACCACCACGGGGATGATGTGTTCACGCGGCTCCACCCAGTGCAGGGCCAAGGTGAGGTAGGCATGGGAACCTTTCGGGACAGCAGGCAATGACCAGGGTCACCAGCCTGGACAGGCCCTCTGGGGGCTGCTCCCCCTATTCGCAGCCCCACCCCCATGGTAGAAGGGCATCTCACTTCCAAGTGACACCCCCTCCCTGCCTTGGCCACAGCCTCCCTCCCTTTCCCCACCACACACCATTGAGAGTCTGGAGGCGCCAATCCCGTTGCACCGTGGGGTTGGGGCCAAGGGCAAAGCTGTAGGGACCGTGTCCACTGGCCAGATCGGAGTCCTTGCTGGGTCCACTCACGATCACGCCGTGGTCCTGGCGGGGCGTGCAGAGGTATCGGGAGGGCACAGGGGCGGGAGTCAGGGCTGGGGCAGGAGGGGCCTTCAGGAAGTGGATCACCAGGGGCACAGAGGTGCTCAGTCTCGGCTCATCTGCAGAGGAGGCAGCGCTGAGCTGGCCAGGTGTTGGCAGGGGCAGGGGTGAGCTCTGAGGTCCCTGTGCTGCTCCCACAGCCCATGAGTCTCGCCCTGCAGACTCCTCTGCCACTCACCCTCCATGCTTCTCTTCACCTGTCATCATCCCCATGCCACTGTGGACATCCCTGACTGTAGCAGAGCTCACTGCTGCTGGGTCTGCCCTGTATCACAGCCCAACTCAGAGCTGAAACCTGCCTCCTGGGGCTCCCCACACAGGGGCCAGCTCTCTGTCCTGAGCAGTGTTCAGAGTCCCCCACACCCGGCTCCAGTGGCCCATTCACTCCAGCACTTCTTCCCCAGGGGCAGCCCCTGGTCCTTCTGCCACCTCCCCAGCCCTGTACCAGTCCCTGAAGCTGACACCCTGAGAGGCCCTCCAGGGGCTAAAGGACAAGGTTGGGAGATTTTGCATGTCGATCTAGGAGAGTGGTCAGAGAGGGGAGCAGACGCCAGACCTGTCCACCAGAGGAGTAGATCCGTTCTCAGAGAGGAACATTGAACCCAGCTTCATATCTGCCTCTCCTGCTTGGGCCTGGGGGTTGCCAGCGAGGGCCTCTGGGAGGAAGCTCAGTCCTGCTGTCTGTCTGCCTGAGGTTTGTACCCCCTCCCAGGGGCTCCCACCACTTCCTGGCCATACCTGTATCCTGGGCCTCCACGAGCACTGTGTAGGTGTCCCCAGGCTGGGCGCCCTGCAGGGACTGGGTGGTGTGCACCTCCCCGGAGACCTTCTCAATGCAGAGCCAGCCCTCTGAGTCATTGACTAGGGAGAACCTGCCACCCAAGGAAGCGGGTGAGGAGGTACTGGGACTACATATAGAGTTTTGTTCAGAATCGCCCAGGGCTATATGACTTGCTTAAATTCCACATCCTCTCTGTGACTCCGAGGCCACAGCAAAGCCTGGGATGCCCAGTCTCTCTCTCCAGCTTCAGGATTTGTGGTGGTGGTGGTGGTAGTGGGTGTGGGATGAACAACAGATCATGCGGGTAGGGGAGAAACTCTTAGAGCCTGGGAGGCCCATTTCAACTTTGCTCACTCCAGGTCACTCTGTGAAGGAATCCGAGTCTGGGAACAACCTTGTCTGTCTGTAATCTGTTGGGGGGCATTGGAGGAGGGCCTGGTCCTCCCTCCAGGTGCTGAAGCATAATCCGAGCTCTCATGGGGTCCAAACACCCCTCTCCGTGCCCCACCCAGTCCATCCAGCCCGGATCTCTGCCAGGAGTCACAATCTTGGCGTTTGCCATAGTTTGAAAAATATTGCAGGCTGTAGATAATATGAGTCCCCTCTGAGGCCCTGGGGTCATCCCCAGGGAGCAGGGGAAATCCAGTCCAGGTAAGGGGCTGGGATTTTGGCTCACCTGAGGGATCGGCTGATGGGGTCGGAGGGCTGGATAGTCAGCAGGAGGGAGCCAGCTGGGGCACTGATGGGGACACTGGCCTCGTAGCGTTCCTGGTCCAACTTGGGGGGTGGCATCACTCTCTCCACCAGCACAGTCACCGTGGCCGTGGCTCCAGGGCCTGGGCCTGGCCCCACCAGCTCTGCCACACTCCGCACCACCACCACCACCTTGTGACTTGGAGCTGCCTCATAGCTGAGGTTCTGGAATCAGGAGGCCCAGGTCACTGTGGGGGCCTAGTCAAGGCACACGTGCATGCATGCGTGCGTGTGTGGACCCCTTTCCCAGCCACCCCGGCCCTCACCTTGCAGAGTCTGAGTCCAACATGCCCAGAGTCTGGCTCCCAATCCAGTTCAAAGGTCCCGTCCATGTCCCCCCTCTCAATGGCAAAATCCATGAGGCGGAAGGCGGGCTCGAGGTCAGCATCAGTGGCTGTGAGCATGGCCACCAGAGTCCCGGGCTCCACATCCTCAGGGAGGCTTATAGGCCCAATCTGGAGAAGGAGGAGGGATGGTGAGTGAGCCCCCCGCCAGCATCCTTCCCAAGGTCTTCTCCCCTGCATCTGCTTACCTGGGAAGTGGTGAACTCAGGGGCGTGATCATTGATGTCTGTGACTTCGACTTCTACCTCACACGTGCTGCTGAAGCCTAGGGCAGGGAGGACATGTTGGTGAGGTCAGGGTAGGAACAGAGGGCTCTCATGGGGTCTCATGGGGTCATGGGGACCTGGGTCACCAATCAGGGCACTTACCACCCTCTGCGCCTGCCAGGTCCATGGCCAGCACCAAAAGCAGGATGTTCTGGCCAGCTTGCAGTGGGAGTGCCCCCAGTGTCACACTGCCTGAAGTGGGGTCCACCTGGAAGGCTCTCCCCTCTACCCCATCCTCAGACTCAGGGCTCAGGAGCTGATACACAATATGGGAATTGGGGGAGCCTGGGGCATCTGCATCCTCTGCTGACAGTCTAGTCACTTCAGTACCTGCAAGACAGCACCCGCCTGGCTAGGACCACAGCCCAGCCTGGAGGCCTTACCCCACCCACACTCCTTATTTTGTGCCAAACTGAACTTGAGCTTGTGTGTGTGTGTATGTTACGGAGGGACATTGACGTGGAGCCTGAGGCTGGGTCCTTATCCCAGAGAAGAGCAAGACTGGGTGGTTCATAGAGACTTCGCCCCTCTCCCATCCCATAGCTCACCTGGGGGGCTGAGCTCAGGGATGCTGACTGCGGGGCCACGTGGAGGGCAGACAGGCACGTTGTCATTCTCATCCATCACCAGCACATGCAGCTCCAGAGGGGCCGCATAATCCTCGCCACGGGAATTCTGAGCCCACACCTGGAGCATGTACTGTGGTGGGCAGTAGGGGGCTTCAGGTCAGGACCAAGGGCAGCTCCAGCCTTGCCTGGCTCTGAGTTTCCTTCTGGTGGGCCAGCTGCAGCTCTTCGGGGCTCTTTCCCACTGCCTCAGCCTCTTTTGTAGTTGTGACACCCCCAAAAGCCAACTAGACAGTGACCAAGCACCCCCAGCCTGCGTCCCTGACTCCCCGTTCATATCACCTCAGCCTGGGCTTCTGTGTCCAGCTCTCTGGTCACGTAGAGGTTTCCCTCTGCATCCACATCAAACGGTCCCAGGGGATGGCTCTCCAGGCGATAGTGCACATCAACCCCACTCCAGTGTACCTGGGGGGGACATCCCGGGCCAAGGGGCAGGAGCAATCCATGTCAGCCCTTGTGCCCCATCTGATTTCTGGGTGAGGAGCCTGAGCCGCAACTGTGTGACCCAGGCAAGGTGCTGCCCTTCCTGGGCCTGGAGTCCAGGTGGGATCCTTCTGTTCAGGGTACATGTTGTTAGTGGCCTTGCCCTGGTCCAAACCTGGACCCTGCCCAACGTGCCTGAGTGACCAGGTTACTTTATTTTCTACCATCTCAGCCTGGGCCTGACCCCAGGGCATTCCTAGAAGAGGCCTGAGACATTCCTAGCCCGGGGTGACAATCCCTATGGCAGCAAGAGGTAGCAGCTGTTCTCCCTGAGGAAGCCTTGGGCAAGTTCAAGAGGTCAGAGCACAGAGTCACGCCTGCTAGAGGATGGCAGGGCAGGCGAGGGGCTGTGGGCCTGCGCCCGGGGCTTTGAACACCCCAGTCCACAGCAGGAAGTGATGGGAGGAGTGGAGGGAGGAGCCGGGGTCATGTGAGTTCCAGACCCAGCCCCCAAATATCCATGAGTCTTGGGCCCAGCTGCACCATCCATGGGGCTGCTTCAACCACTGACAGCCACTTACTCACCTGGGCAATGTGGTGCGGGTATAGGACTTTGAGATTCTCTGCCAGGTGGATAGGCTCTAGGGGCACCCAGGTGCTCTCTATGATGGAGACTTCCACAGTGGCAATGGCCTGGTGGCCTGAGGCCTGGTCGCCCATGTCCTTGACCTGTACCAACAGCTGGTAGGTCTTCTCCAGGGCGTGATCAAGGCTGGTGCTCCCTAGAACAGGGAGGATGGTCAACTGAGCAGGCAGCTGGGGAGCAGGGGCCAGGGCATCATTCTCAGCAAGATACCAGACACAAAACCAAGCATACGGCCGGTGATTGGGACACTCTCTTGGCCAAGGGAAGAGAGGAACTTTAAGCACTATTGTGAGCCTCCAACCAGGACATGACAGTTTGCAAAGCCACGTCCGTATCTCTCCACACAATGAATGCATGATAGACTAGAGGGGTAGGTGGATGACCAGGATGAGGAGGTAGGTAGATGGTAGATGACAGGCTGGTTGGATGAATGGGTGGTTGACTTGGTAGGTGGATGGGAGTTTGAGTGTGAGAATGGAAGAGTGTAGTGATGGGTGATTGGATGGACTGTGTAGGTGGTTGGGCAGTAGGTGGGTGAATGCATGGCTGGCTATGATGATGTCTGATTCACTTTTCTTTCCATCCCTAGTTCATGCCTCTGGTTTGAACTTCTAGGTCCAGGTCTCTTCTGCCATCAGTCACAAGGTCGCCCAGCAACATCTTAGGCTGTAACCCCTTAGACTGTTCCTATCCTTGTTCCTTAGGCTCAGGTCTCCGTGGAGCGTGGAGTTGAGGCCCTCCATTCACACCATTTCCTAACTCTCCATGCCTGGCCCTGCCTCCACAGCCCCCTGCCTTGCTGCTGTCTCCACCTAGAGTGCCCTTCCCTCCTTTTTTACCTCTCAAGTTCCCTCCCATGCTTGTCTTATGGTTCAGATACCACCTTCTCCAGCTTTCACTGACCCTCCCTCCCCAGCACACCCTGCTCAGGCTCACCCTTGGGGCTGAGGGCCAGAGCCCCCTGCCGAGGCTCCAGCTGGAACATGTCTGGGAAAGGCTGGGCTGGAGCCTGGCTCAGGATGCGGAATCGAAGATCCGAGTTGGCTGTGCCTGGCTCATCCTGGTCTGAAGCCTCAAGGAAGAGGAAGGGGATGCCTGGTTCATGGTGGAAGGGTAAACTGTAAGGGATAGAGAGGGTGGGGAGAGTCTCCCATGCCTCTCCTATTTCTCCTCTGTCCTTTCTTCCCTATCCATCATCACATCAGGACTCTGGAGATGAGTCACGGCTTTTCGTCCTACTTCCCAGATGAGCAAACTGAGGCCAAGAGTGGATGGTACCCTCAGTGGAGTAGGGAGGTACAAGATGGGACAGAAATGGTACAGGATGGGCCAGGCTCAGAGGCTCATGCCTGTAATCCCAGCACTTTGGGAGATCGAGGTGGGCGGATCACCTGAGGCCAGGAGTTCGAGACCAACCTGGCCGAAAAGGCGAAACCCCGTCTCTACTAAAAATACAAAAAATTAACCAGGTTTGGTGGCGGGCACCTGTAATCCCAGCTACTTGGGAGGCTGAGGCAGGAGAATTGCTTAAACCTAGGAGGCAGAGGTTGCAACGAGCCAAGATCACGCCATTGCACTCCAGCCTGGGGGACGACAGAGTGAGACTCTATCTCAGAAAAACAAAAACAAAAACAAAACAAAACAAAACAAAACAAAAAAGCAAAGCAAAGCAAGAAAAGAAATGGGACAGAAATGGCTGACCTGTCCTATGCCAACTGTCTGGCCATCTCTTTGCTCTCTGCTGTTCCATCAAGGCCCACCTGACCTTACTGTAAATTGTCTGACCTGGTCACTCACCAGGCCTGGTGCCCTGGCTCAGCTGAGCTCTGTAGATGGCTTGAGAGAAATGGGGCACCTGGTCATTCTCGTCTTTCACACGCACAAGCACAGGCTGTGGACCCCACAAAACACGTCTATCCTGTGTCTCCAGGGTGACCTGGCAGGAAAGGGGAATCAGCGTCTCGCCCTGCCTTGCCTGCGCTCCCCTACACCTGGCCCAGCCATACCTGTAGCTGGTACTCTGCCTGCTCCTCTCGGTCCAGGGCCCTGGTCACCAGCAGGAAGCCAGAATCTGGATCCATAGCAAATGGGCCCTGAGCTGCCTTGCCTGAGTCCCCTGACAGCATGACCTGGCCTTCAGCCCCCTCACGGGGCAGCAGCAGCTGATGGGGGTGAACAGAAGTGAAGGCAGCAGTGGCCAGGCCTGGGAGATGACCCCCCTCCACCTGATGGCCTCATTTTACATGTGGGGAAACTGAGTCTCAGAGACATCTCGCTCCTGTCTGAGGTCACACAGTCAGTAAGCATCAGGACTGAGACTCAGAGACAGAACTCTTTTCCCTGGACCTGGTGCTCCCCAAAACTCCCTGCCCTTCTTTCTGAAGCTTGAAACCTCACCACCAAGATTTCATTCTTTAACCTAAAGCTGTACTCTCCGCTAGGATTAAAATCTGTTAGTCATTCCCACTGCAGGTTGAACATCTCTAACCTGAAAATCTGAAATCTGAAATACTCCAAAATCTGACACTTTTTGAGCATCAACATGATGTGACAAGTGGAGAATGCCGCATCTGACCTCATGTGACAGGTCACAGTCAACACATAGTCAGAACTTTGTTTCATGTACAAAATCATTAAAAATATTCACCCAGGAGCAGTGACGCACACTGGGCTCTTGGCCCCTCAAGGACTCTATTGGAATTTCACCTCTATACCTTCAGTTCCTTCTCGCCATAGCCTCCCCAGCTCGCAAATCCCAAAGTCGTAATCCCAGCACTTCGGGAGGCCAAGACGGGCAGATCACCTGAGGTCAGGTGTTCGAGACCAGCCTGGCCAACATGGCGAAACCCTGTCTCTACTAAAAATACAAAAAAAAAAAAAAAAAAAAAAAAAAATTAGTTGGGTGTGGTGGTGCATGCCTGTAATCCTAGCTACTCAGGAGGGTGAGGCAGGAGAATGTCTTGTACCCAGGAGGTGGAAGTTGCAGTGAGCTGAGATCGCACTACTGCACTCCAGCCCAGGGGGCCAAGAGCGAAACTTCATCTCAAAAGAAAAAAAAATGTATAACGTTACCTTCAGGCTATGTGTATAAGGTGTATATGAAACATAAATGAATTTCGTGTCTAGATTTGGGTTGCATTCCCCAAGATATCTCATGACGTATATGCAAATACTCTAAAATCTGAAAAAAAATCCAGAATCTGAAACACTTCTGGTCTCAAGCATTTCAGATAGGGGACACTCAACCTGTATAACATGGATAACTTGTATAACACGTATAACTCTCTGGAAAGCAAGGTTTCAAAGAGAAACAGCAAGAGGAAGGGTGCCAGAGGAAGGAGAAGCAGGACTTTGTGGGGAGGGATCCCCCCCACCCTCACACCCCCCCAGCTCTCTGGCTCACCTTGGTCAGGTATAAAGGGAAATTCCCACCATAGTTTTCTGGAATTTCCACAGACAGCTCTGCAGGCTGGGCCTCCGGGAGAGCCTGTGGGAGGATTCTCACCTTGTCACCAGGCTCTATCTTCCTGCCTGGGCACTGGGACCCAACAGAAGAGGGGAATTTCTGCCCCTTCTCAGGGCCTGGCCGTACCTTAGTCCATCCACCCGTGCTCTGGCCTTTGACCTCCTCATCCCACGATAGCCCTGTAGTCCCAGCTCTGACCCCTCCCATGCTTTGCACCGTTCTCACAGTCAGTGCAATTCGTCCAGGTGGAGTTAGGGGCAAGGGTGTCAACCCCCAAGGCCAAGACCTGAAGGAGAGGGGGCAGTGCCCAGCTCACCTGGGGGACAGAGATGCAAAGCAGCCACAGCCAGGCAGGGACCATGGTCAGGACGGGCCTGAGGGACATAGCAGTGAGGAGCTAGCCCAGGTGGGTGGGGAGGGGCTCTCCATCCCACACACACAACTAGTGGGATCGCACTGCAGGCTAGCCTCCTCTTCCTCCCCTGCAAAGGAGCTGAGGTTCCCCGTCTGCTGCAGGGTAGTGCCCTGCTCCTCAGCCAGGCCCACCAAGGCCCCCAGGCCCAGCCACCCTGCGTCTGGGTCTTGGCCCCTCAAGCACTCTATCGGAATTTCACCTCTAGACCTTCAGCTCCTTCTCACCATAGCCTCCCCAACTTGCAGATCCCAAAGTGGTAATTTTCTAGCAACCCCCCAAATCACAAAAGTTTGAAGCTGGAAAGTTCCTGAAGACTTGGAGCGTCACTTCCTGAAGTCACCTCTTGTTGCTGGCAAGGCCTGAAGGCTGGGGTCTGGCCAAGGTCACAGAGGACTTGACCACAGGAAGATTCCTCCTAGCTCAGGGCCTCCTGGACTGTCCTGCCTCCCACTGCCACCTTCTAGACAAGGAGAGCCCCCGGAGCAGGAGCCTGGCTCTTGTCTCATCATTTTCCAGCCCTTGTCATGGAGCTGGGCAGACAGAGCAGCAACAAATCAACAACCTCTCTAAGATGAGGCCCTGGGAATTCTTTCTCAGACGGCGAGGACAGGGCAGTGTTTCTCCTTTTCCCACCACCAACCCCAGCCTCAGCCATGCCCTCCCCTCCACTCCCAGCCCCTCACCCTCCAGTGCCCAAGACTGGCTCCCTTGGTCCAGCTGCTAAGCAAAAGGGCTTCTTCTCCAGGGAGCTCTGGCCAGGCTGGGCTGGGTGGGGCAAGGCAGGGCACTTGAGCAGGTAGGAGGGTTCAGCCACGCTTGCTCAGGAATGGAAAAGGCCACTGGGCCCGTAGCAGCAGGCCTGGCCCCGCCCAGCCCCCCAAGTTACTCATTGACTTTGGAAAGTTAGGAGCTGCTCAGCATCCGTGACTGCCAGCCCCGGGAGGTGGGGAGATGGTTGGCCTGGCACTCCCTCGACCCCAGCACAGCCCAGGGGGTATTCCTTGGCCCTCTGGGTCTGGACACTACTTTTTCTGTGGCTCCAGACTTGGTCTCACTTATCTCCCAGGCTCCAGCGTCTGCAGCCACACCTTTGCACACTGTTCCTTGTGCCTGGAACACCCTTCCCACTCGTTCATCTGTGTGGTAAGCACCTGCTCATGCTTCAGTATTCAGCTCAAATACTCCTTTTTCCAGGAAACTTCCCCTGTGTTCCCAGGCTGGTCCAGGAGTCTCCTCTGGGAACGCCCCACCCCCTCACGCCATGCCATGTGCTATCTCTATTAATACACAGAGGACACCAGATTGTCATTGTCTGCGTCTTCCATTAGACTGGGAGCCTCTTGAGAGCAGAACTCAGGGACTCAGAAATGACCTGGCTCTCGTTCTGCCCTGGCAACTCCCCATGGCTTGTGGAACTAAGACAAGGAGCTGGAGGTGGCAAAGGATGGATGAGCAGTGCATGAGTGGAACTGGGTACTGGGGCTCCAGACCACCCCCCAGGGGGACCTGTGGTGGGGGAGTGCAGCAGCCTGTGAGCTCCCCAAGCCCTTACACTGGCCACTCAACAGTGACAGGGCTGAGACAATGGGCGGTCTTGTGACTCTAAGAAGATTAAACCGGCTCAGGTGACCTTGAGGGAGTTACAGGGCTGAACAGGGGCTCTCCCCACAATGAGGGCAGCCAAGCAGAGCCAGGAGACACTTCTGAGGCCTGGGAGTCTGGAACGAGGGGAGAGGGTGGGAAGATCCTGGTCTCCATTCCCTCCCCAGCCTTGGTCCCCGCGAAGCCTCCCATGGTCCCCGTGAAGTCCTTCCCACTGTGTACCTGATTAGTCTCTCTCAGGTCAGAAGCTACCCCCAGCTGCCCCCAGCCTTGTCACAAGCTGAGTGCCTGCTTCAGGGTCACTCTGGCACCCAACCAGGAGCAGTGCATTGTGGAGAGGTTGAAGGGGGTTTCAAACGTGTTAAGCTCCTGCTATGTGCCCAGCACTGCTCTGAGCACATACCTTCATTATGCCACATACTGTGTTCTGAAGGGGCATTGCACCCATGTCACACGCTGGGGCACAGAGAAGCTGAGCGGTTTGCCTACGGTCACACAGTCAATAAGTGACAGAGCCAGGAAGGCCTGAGGACCCTCACTTGCTCTGAAAATACCATGCCTTCTGTATTCCTTGAAGTATGTTGGGAGGAGGGGCAGAGCAGCAACAGCTCTGAGAAGTTACCTCTGCCCTGGGGAGCACGTGGGTGAATCTCAGCACTCCCTGGTACATGGAGGGGCAGCCCTCAAGCCTCCTCCTGCAATTCAACAAGCTGCAGTCAGGATTCTAACCAGGTTGCCAGGGCTCCCTGGAGTCTGTGGAATGAATAAATTGAACTAAGGAAGGAACGTATGGACCCTGGCCCAGAACCTTCTTAGAAACTGCCCCCCACCTCGCCCCAGGCTGCCTCCAGGCTTTGGAGATGGGCAGACCTGTATACTAGTCCCCACTCAGCCACTTCCCACCCAGCACCAAATGGGGACGATTTTTCCTGAGACCATGCAGATAAAAACTCTTAGCAGCACTTGTGCCAAGCGTGAGGGAGCCACAGGCATGGGTGGGCAGGGAGACAGGTGCATCCCCAACCACAAGCACGAGTACACCTTCCTATACAAATGCAAGACCTCTCATTCCAGGCAGGGCAGGCTCCAGGCAGCTGCTCCCACCAAAACTGAATTAGCCAATGCTGAGCATGAAATGTTTTTGCCTGAATACTCATGGTGGAGAGAACAGTGAGGGCCTCCTCAGTAGCTCAACCCCAGCGAAGAGGTGGAGGAGCCATGTGGAGCTGAGTGTGCCTGTGTGTGCCTTCACAAACCATCCCTTGGCATTCTCTATCCCCAACCTCAGCTGATTCCGGTCCTTCAAGAGGGAACAGGGCAGAAATACCAGCTGTGGAGCCAGACCCAGGGTTCCTGCCTGGTTGTGAGACTCAGGGTTCCTGCCTGGTTGTGAGACCCAGGGCAGAATGTGCTCCCTTGAGCAGCCTCAGTTTCCCTTTATGGACAGTGAGGTGATTGAACCCTCAATCAGTTGGGCAATGCCAGGCCCCACGCAGAAAGAGAAGAGTCTGCATAACAGGGACTGGGAGGGGTTTGTGTCTCCTGCTCCTTGAACCCCCAGCCAGACCCGATGCCCATCCCAGCTGGCTATATCCGGACCCCCACATTAACACATCATGGCCACACACTAGGGTGGGGCAGTGAGCCCCCATCCCTCAACTTCAGAAATCCTTCCAGCTCCTGAAGCGCCCAGATAGGAGGAGAGACAGTCAACAGCCATGACATATCAGGAAATAGTCTTTATTACAAAAATCTGCATGTAAACAAATAGCCACAGCACTGAACAGCCTCCCTCCAGGGCAGGCACACCCGGGTTGTGAAAAAAGTCAGAGTCCTCTCCCGGCACACAGGCCTGCCCCGCGGCTGCGCTCCGGCTGCTTGGGACGCAGATGAGCCTGCGCATGCATCTCTGTGGGCCCAGCCCTCACTGGCGCCTGGCCTCACTGGGGAACACTGTCTGTCCATGACCATGAGGTTGGGGGTACCCGGCTGGCAGCTCCAAGGGACCCAGAGTCTGAGCCAGCCCTGAGGCACCTGGGGCAGTTGGCTGGGCCAGCCCACCAACCCGTCCGTCCGTCTCCCACCATACTGAGAGCGGGTGGGACCTAGAGAACCGAGAGGTCGTGGCAGGACTTGGACTTGGCGCGAAAGGCCATCTTGCGGCTGTTACGAGCTACGATGCGGCCCAGGAAGCGCTTCGCCTTTTTGCCAAGGCTCTCTCGCCTCCGGGTACCTGCTTGCCGTCGCGCGTTGGCCTCTTTGCTGTCCCTGCGCAGGCGTATTTGGCGCACGACACCTTCAAACAGCGCCTGGACATTGTGGTGCAATGCCGCTGATGTCTCAATGAACTTGCAGTCAAAGACCACCGCGCAGGCCCGGCCCTCTGTGTGGGTGGGGACAGGCAGGCACCAGTAAATAAAGGGTGGGTGAGTGAGGAGTCCCCTCCAACCCTGGCCACCCATGGAAACTGCCACTCGAGAATTTGCAGGGTCCTCCCCCAAAACACAGAGACCCCAGCTCCCGTACTGAGGGTACTGGTCCCTGCTGCGTCACCCAGCAGGCAGAGTGCCTTCGTTTAAGGAGCCCCCAAAACAGTGGCCCTCAAAAGGAGATCCATTTATTGAATAATTTGAAGCCTGATACTTAAAGTACAACAGTAGTAAACACAGGAAAAAGAAGTATGTTGGACAACTTAGTTTTTTGTTTTGTTTTGTTTTTTGTTTTTTTTTTTCTGAGACAGAGTCTTGCTGTGTCCCAGGCCGGAGTGCACTGGCACAATCTCAGCTCACTGCAAGCGCCGCCTCCTGGGTTCACGCCATTCTCCTGCCTCAGCCTCCCAAGTAGCTGGGACTACAGGCGCCCGCCACCATGCCTGGCTAATTTTTTGTATTTTTAGTAGAGACCGGGTTTCACTGTGCTAGCCAGGATGGGTCTTGATCTCCTGACCTCATGATCCGCCCGCCTCGGCCTCCCAAAGTGCTGGGATTACAGGCGTGAGCCACTGCGCCTGGCACAACTTAGTAGTTTTTAATTAGAGGTTATATCATGATGAATGATGCAGTGGATTGGGGTTGCATGGGCAAGGTCACCAAGTCACTGCTGGGTTCCTCTGAGGAGCTCAGTACCAGGACCCATAGGAAAGGATGCTGAGGCCAAGTGGGACGGGTCTTCCCCAGGGCCAAGTCTACTGTAAGAATGGCCGAGACCTAGGACTCTGACCTCCTGGCCTGTTCCCCTACACTCTCTTCCACCCACTTACCCCGAAACCAGCCAGGCCAGGACCAAGAGGGGCAGGAGAGGAGGGCCCTGCGGTCCCCCAGCTCTCCTATCAGATTTGGTTCTTTCCCCACCCCTCTGGGGCCTTCTGGAGCCCTGTGAGCAGGCACCGGCTCTCTCCCATTTCCCTCCCCGCCAGTTTTCTTTCTGAACATTTTTAGCCTCTGATGATCCCCAGGGACTCAAGCTGAGCCAAGACTGCCTATATCAGGGCCCAGCTGGGCACTCCCTCCCCCTGCAACCTGCCGCCTACTCACCATCCACCGAGACTTCACGAGAGCGCACCAGGTCGCTCTTGTTGCCCACAAGGATGATGGGCACATCATCTGTTTGCCGTGCACGCCGCAGCTGGACCCGCAGTTCTGAGGCCTTCTCGAAGCTGCCCTTGTCCGTCACTGAGTACACGATGACATAGGCATCCCCCATGGCCATGCAGTGTCCGGGCAACCAGCGGCCCCCGTCCTGGGGAACACACACACATAGTCTGCCCAACAGTCCTCATGACCCTGACACAAGCCTGGCACTCCCAGACCCCTACCCCAACTCACTCCTCCCTCCCCTGCCCTGGGTCTCAGCCTGTACCCTACCTGCTCCCAAATGTCGTAGACCATGAGTGATGCCTCTTCTCCGTCCACCACAATGGAGCGATCATAGGTGTGCCCTAGGCAGGAGACCAGTAAACAGGTTACCAGCTGACTGTCAAAGCCCCTGCTGCCAGGTTTCCTGTTATGGCCACACCCTCCAGCTCCTCCCCAGAGCCCTCCTCATCCTCCACTCCACTTGCAAATGCTGGTATGTGGCAACAGCAGTGCCAGGCAGGGAAGTGGGGGCTGGAGGGCATGGTGTGCCTGACCTCTACCCACATGCCCCCCAAGCTAGCAATGTCCCAGGTGGCTGCTCCAATGCCCCCTGTCCTCCTGCTGCCTGGGTCCCAAGGTGGCTCTGACCCAGTGGCCTGAGTAAGAATAGTGACTGTCCCGCTCCCTAGGGACCTTGGCCACCTAGGGCTCCTCTCTTAGAAATCCCTCTGGTTCGAAACTCTGACCTGTACCTGATAGGCAGGGAGGGATGTCCGGTCCCATCCCACAGAGCAGCCATATCTATGCCCTGGCCTTCTACTCTGGGCATTTCTTCCCTACCAAAGGCCGGGGGGTGTCCCTTCTCCTTTCCTTTCCCCATTTATGAAATGAGTAGGTAGAAGCGTGATTCTGAAAACACGAATAGAATTCCACAGTATTGGCCAGGCGCGGTGGCTCACGCCTGTAATCCCAGCACCTTGGGAAGCCAAGGCGGGTGGATCACGAGGTCAGAAGTTCGAGACCAGCCTGGCCAACATGGTAAAATCTCAACTCTACTAAAAACACAAAAATTAGCCGGGCGTGGTGGTGGGCGCCTGTAATCCCAGCTACTCTGGAGGCTGAGGCAGGAGAATCCCTTGAAACCCGAAGGCAGAGGTTGCAGTGAGCCTAGATCGCGCCACTGCACTCCAGCCTGGGCGAAAGAGCGAAACTCCGTCTCAAAATAATAATAATAATAATAATAATAATAATAATAATAATAATAATAAATTCTTCCATGGTATTTGCGGCTTTGAGTCCTGGTCTCAGCCCTCAGTCCTAGCCCCGGGATCTCCCCTTTCGCGAACAGCTCGATCCGCTCACCTGCTGCCTCTGCTTCGGGACCATCCTCCACACCGCCGAAGATGCGCGCCAGGGCGCTCTTGCCCACGCCGGGCGCCCCCAGCAGCAGCACCTTGTAAACGCTCTCGTCAGAGTCGCTGCCCCCCGAGCTGAGTGAGTCCTCAGAGTCCTCGGGCCAGTCCAGCCTGGGACCCTGATTCCCCGTCCCGGCCGCAGCCGCCGCCAGGGACCCGGGGGCCAGCGCCGCCTGCAGGTCGCGCTCGTCCACCGGCATGCTGCGGCGGTGCAGCGGCGGCGCTGGGCCCCAGGGCGTGCTGCCCCGACGGCGCTCGCGCTCCCGGCCCCCGCCGCGGCTCCCGCCCGCTCCGCTGTCGCCGCCGTTCAGGGTCATCGTGTCCGGGGCCGTCTAAGGGAGCAGGAACCCGGGTGACCGTGTAAGCCGTGAGGGAGGCGGGACCCGGGGCGCACCTGCCCAACCTGGAGTCAGGCGGGATGCTCGGGCGGAGGTCCCGCCGCAGCCCTCCCCCAGCCCCGAGGTCGCGGCGCCCTCACCCGGGACCCCTCCGGACCTGGCGCATCTATCTGCAGCCGCCCCGACCCCGTTCCGCCAAGACACTCACCCACTCGCACACAGACACGCTCAGGACTAGGATCCGGGTTAGGATGCCACCCACTCGTAGTCTGGACTCGGACTCTTGGGTCTCCGCCGCCGCTGCTGCTGCAGCCACCGCCTTCTCAGCCCGCACTGGGCTCTGGCTCCAGAGTCGCCTATTTAAGCCTCCACCCGCCCCCGCTCCCGCCCCCGGTTCACGCTGCTGCGGGGGCTGACGTGTCTGTCCACTCCCACCAGGGGAATCCCCCACCCTCCTCCTCGGACCTCGCACACCCGACACCCCGCCCTACCCGCCAGGGGAGGAGCAGTAGCTGTCTGGGAATAGAGGGGCTGACTGGTAGGCAAGGTCCAGGGCTGAGTGTGTGTGTGAGGAGAGAGAGCGCGAGGCTGCGGGGGGAGTACGTGATGCGGAGGCAGGCAGCAGGGTAAACTCAACCAGCCAAGAGCAGCAACGGCCCTTAGGAGAAGAATTCGGTCTGGCCCCGTGAGAGTGAATTCTCCCTTCCCTCTCCCCAAGTCGCCGCTCTTCCTCTTAGCAAGTAAACGAGTTACAGGCTGGACAGAGATCCCTCTTCTCTGCCCATGACACCCACTCCCCAGAGGTTCAGGTCTGAGCTGGAATTTAGGGGGTGTCATTTCACACAAAATCCTTTCCACTCTCTCCCCATCCTGGAGTTGAAGATTCTCCCTAATGAGCCTACTCTTCAGGGTGAGGGTTGGTGTCACCCCGTGAGCCCCTGGGGGCCCTGAGAGGGCTGCTGGGGGTGGGGGCGGCTCTGACAGTGTTGCAGGTGGAGGTACCTGCTTGACTCCTGGGGAGGAAACCCCAGCCCAGAAGAGGGAAGGGATTAAACTCAGTCCCCATCCCACCTCCCAGCACCCACCAGGCAGCTGCCAGCAACTCTGCTAAAAATAATTTGTCCCAGCCCTGGCCCTGGCCCTGGCCCTGGCTCTGGTTATTCTGCTTCTGGACTGGAAGTTGCCCAGAGTTGGGGAAATCCAGGCCAATGGGTGTTGAATGCCAGCAGGAGCCAGCCATTTTGAGTCGCCAAGGTCTCCCTTCTTCTTTCTAGCTGCAGGCTGAGCCAGCTGCCCAGGGCACATCTAGGGCCTGGAGGTTCAGACCCCCACCCAAGAGGGGCATAAACACAGCGTGTGGTCAAGGTATGAGGAGTGTCTTAGCTCCTTGCTCATCTCTCAGTGGTGTGAGGGTTACAGGTCAGGCTGTGAGGTATTTTGTGACAGGGACCTGCTATCAGACTGTGACATCTGATTGTGACAAGTGTGGTGGGGTTGGGAGGGCACCCATTTGGGGCTCAGGTGACATAACAGATGGATAGACCCTGGTGGGCTGTGGTAGGTTGTCATGGAGACCTGGGCCAGGCTCTTTGGCTGCTGCATCTGTTTCCTTGGCAACGCCTAAGAAGGCCTTGGATTGAGGAAGGCCTGGCTTGGTAAGATTAGGGCCCTCTTGTCCTTGAGGTCTCCAAAGTAGGCAAAAGCTGGGCTGAGGGGTGGCCTGCCCATGGTCCTAGGGGATCTTGGAGGCCTAGGCATCCCCATGCTGATTCTGGCTTCCTGAACGAACTCCAGTGGGAAGAGGGAGTTATAGCCAGAGCCTCCCATTAGCAGACAAGTCTAAAGAGCCAGCACACACTTCCCATGAGGAATCCTGGCTGGGCTGCCTGTGTCCCATCCAACCCCACAACTGTGCACCTGGAAAGAGCCTCTGGGTGTCTGGCAGAGGGTGAGGGTGGGGGGTAGCTGTGGCCCTTCCCAGCAGGGGGCCATGCAAAGAAGCAGGGCTGGGTTTCCCCTCTGGCAATCTGAGCTCTTGACCTCAGCAGTGTTTCTTCATTGCCAAGGGAACTGCATCCACAAAGGGCCACTCAAGCCCCAGGCATTCCAGTGGCTGCTCCAACAGTCCAGAGACACTCACCACAAGCTAGATATGGCCAGGGGCCCCAGAGATTAACACCAGGACACGACCTTGAGACACCCCCACTCCCACCACCTGGTCCTCCCAGCAATCTGGGCTGAGCATGGCTGCTCAGGAGGAATAAATTGAGGCTAGAACCACCCCTAGATTGGCCTGGGCTTCAGATCCCAGCTGTGCCCCTTGCTAGCTGTTTCACCTGTGTCCATTTATCTAGGCTGAGCCTCAGTTTCTCCTGTGTAGAACAGGGATCATCTCTTCCTGACAGTTATTATGAGACAAAACAGTAGTTGGCTCAAGTCGGGCACACAGTAATATCTCACTAAGAGCACGTTTATCATCATCATCCTTGATTGGATGGGGCAGGTTAGGTGAATTTGTGTTCCCTCTCCTGTTTCTGCTCCACTCTCTCCAGGACAGTGGTCTGTCCAGGAGTGGGGCAGAGGTCTCAGGAACAATGCAGATACCTCTCCCCTAGCCCCATACCCATGCCTCCTCTCTGTAGGACCCCACACTCTTCCCCCTCCCTCAGGTGACAAGATGTTGCAGAGGGAACTGGGCTGGGCTTCAGTGTCCCCACCCCCACCTCACACCACAGCCTTCAGGCCCCGGGGCCTCTGCTGTGTTCTAAGGCCCAATGCATTCATTCATTCCACTAAACTGTACTAAATACCTACTGTGTGCCAGGCCCTTGTGCTGGGGGCAGGATGATGAGCAAAAATAGATATGGCTGGGCATGTTCATACATGTCATCTAATCCCTGGGTCAAACTCAGCTATGATTTGTTGTTCCCATTTTGTAGACATGGTAACCAAGGCCTGAGGGGTCACAGGCCAGAAACAGCAGAGCCAGACATACCTGGTAGAGGGTTTCAGGAACCTCAAACTTCACCACCCCCTGTACCCATGTCCTTAGATAGCATCTGGGGTTCCAGAAAGTTCCCTGGGCACTGGCCCAGGATGCACAGATGGTGGCCCTGCAGGGGGGGCCAGGCACAGCTGAGTCAAGAGTGACAAGGGGACTATCTGATACATCAGCTGTGGCATGAGCAGTTTGGTGTCCCTCACCCACGATGGCCTGGCTGCCAGGAAGCCAGCCGAATGACTCAACCACACCTGCCGCCCCCATGACTCCCTTCGTCCCCAGCTCAACACAGACACCATGGCCACCTCAGACAGGGACTGTCGGGCAGAAGGTACACACGTCGCAGGGTGTGAGGCCTTCAGCTTGGGAAGGCTCCCTGAAGTCCAGCTGTTCACCCTGCCTCTCTGGAGACCTCAGCTTCCTCATCTGTGTGGGATACAGTGCCTAGATCATCAGAGCTAGGCCTAGACCCATTTAAATCTCCCAAAAGCAGTCCCAAGAGATTGCCATGACTATCCCCCTATTACAGATGAAGCAGCTCTGGGCAACAGGGGCTGATGGCTTCACCACTCTGATCTCAGGTAGCCAGATCCAGCACCTCCTCTTGGTCATTAGGTGACGAGGACATTCCCTCCTAAGAGTGAGCTGAGTGGGGACAATAGGAGTTGGAGTTCAGGATAGGCTTAGCTCCTTCTGCAGGCAATGGCGCCCCCTGCCAGCTGCACAGCACCTATCAAGCTGCTCAGGGCCTCCTTTACTCCCTAGCCAGAAGTCTTTTTTCTTTTTTCTTTTTTTTTTTTTTTTTTTGAGACAGGGTCTTGCTGTCACCCAAGCTGGAGTGCAGTGGCACAATCATAGCTCACTGCAGCCTCAACTTCCTGGGCTCAAGCGATTCTCCCACCTCCGCCTCCCGAGTAGCTGGAACCACAGGTGTGCACCACCATTCCCCACTAATTACAAAAAAAAAATTTTTTTGAGACAGGATTTTGCTGTATTGCCCAGGCTTGTCTCAAACTGCTGGGCTCAGGCGATCCTCTCACATCAGCCTCCCAAAATGCTGGGATTACAAATGTGAGCCACGGTGCCCGGCTAGACGTCTTGAGAAGTAAATCAGAGTTGTCCCTTGGTATCCACAGGGGATTGGTTCCAGGATCCCCATGAATCCCAAAATCCATGAATACTCAACTCCTTTACATGTATTTTTTTACTTTATTTTTTAAACTCAACTTCAGTGGCTGAGATCAAGTCTCTTACATAAAATGGCATAGTATCTGCATGCAACCTCTGCACATCCTTCTATATACTGTAAGTCATCTCCGGATTACTACTGTAATACCTAATACAATGTAAATGCTATGTAAGTTGTCGTTAGACTGCGTTGTTTAGGGAATAAAAACAAGAACAAACGTTTGTACATGTCCAGTACAGACACAGTCATCCTAGGCCTAACTACATTTTGGATCCATAGTGGGTTGTACCCATGGATATAGAACCCATGGATAATGGAGGTCTAACTACATTTCTTCTAGAAAACCATTTCCTGTCCTAAAAATTTGGGATAAAAAAAGAATAGCAAGCTAGGCATGATGACACACGCCTGTCGTCCCAGGTATTCAGGAGGCTGAGGCAAGAGAATCCCTGGAACCCAGGCATTCAAGGCTGTAGTGTGCTATAATCATACCTATGGATAGCCACCATACTCCAGCCTGGGCAACATAGCAAGATCCTGTGTCTCAAAAAAGAAAAGAAAAAAACAAAAAACAAACAAACAAACAAAAAACAGAGAGAGAGAGGATAGCAATTGCTGCATAGGGCTAGATGGAGGACTAGATAGTAAGTGTAAAGCCCTCAGCTGAATTCCACTCTTAGGATAGGCTCAATGCTGTCAGCAGGCACTCAAGAACAGATCTGCAAAATGGCCAGATCCCTACTGAGGCTTCTCTGCCCACAATCACATCTGAGTCTCAGTAGGGATGGAGTAGGGTTGGGCACTGCTTCTTAATATTGCCATTTATCCTCAGAGAATGAGACTAAGGCAGGAAGGATGTTCCCCCTGGGAAAGCGATCCTAACCAGCTAAGCCAAGGTCTAAGCCCTACAGTCTGTCCAGGTGACCAAATGCAATCTGGGCAAGGGGAGACAGAGGCCTTAGACCCGAGCCTATCACTTCATGGTGCTGAGCTTCCCTCTTACTCAACACTGCGGGTGACACACGCCTTTGGGAGAGCTGACCAAGAAGGTGTCTCAGGTTCCCTTCAACAGAGAAGTCTGATGTCACCGCCCTTACCAGGGACCAGACGGCGCATCACTAACAGCAGGAAAAGCTGGCATCACACGACTAGTGGATTTATAAAAGATATATGCCACTCCTGGGCAGGATTTTCATCAAAAAGCTCAAACCTGGACTCATTGAGGCCTTTAGACCAACTTCCCGTTACAGGCAACACAAATCAGGAACAAATCAGACTGCAGAACTGGGACTTCTCTGAACTTTTCCAAAAAATCACTGTGAAGAAAGACAAAGGGCCAGGTGTGTTGGTTCACACCTGTAATCCCAGCACTTTGTGAGGCTTGAGCCTGGGAGTTTGGGACCAGCTTAGGCAACATAGGCAGACCCAGTCTCTACAAAAAATTTAAAAATTGGCCTGGCATGGTAGCACATGCCTGTAGTCCCAGCTACTCAGGAGACTGAGGCAGGAGGATCACTTGGACTTAGGAGGTTGAGGCTACAGTGAGCGCTGATCGCATCACTGCACTCCAGCCCTGGTGGCAGAGCAATACACTACCTCTTGATAAAATGTTTTTTTGAATTAAAAAAACTGAAAAACAGCTAGGTGTGATGCTCAAGCCTGTAATCCCAGTGCTTTGGCAGACCAGGTGAGAGAATTGCTTGAGGACAAGAATTTGAGACCAGGCTGGGCAACACAGCAAGGCTTCATCTCTACCAAAAAATAAAATAAATAAAATTTTTAAATTGGACTGGTTGGGGTGGCTCATACCTGTAATCCCAACATTTTGGGAGGATGAGGCAGGAGGATCACTTAAGCCCAGGAGCTAGAGACCGGCCTGGGCAACCTAGGGAGACCCTGTCTCTACAAGAAAATTAAAAATTAGCCAGGCACAGTGGTACATGCCTGCAGTCCCAGCTATTCGGGAGGCTGAGGTGTGAGGATCGCTTGAGCCCAGGAGGTCAAGGCTGCAGAAAGGTATAACTGTGCCACTGTATTAATCCAAGCTACTTGGGAGGCCAAGGCTGGAGGATTGCTTGAACCCAGGAGTTGGAGGCTGCAGTGAGTTACAATCTTGCCACTGCACCTGGGCCTAGGCAACAGGGTAAAACCCTGTTTCAAAAACAAAACAAAAACAACTATGAATGACACATTAGGGAAATCCAGATATGCCTGGGTATTAGTTGGTGTTGAGGAACCGTTCATTTTCTGATCAGATGAAAGTATTGTGGCTATACAGGCTTACTCATCTAGAGGGAGCCGCAGTACTTCAAAGTGAAGAGTCAAGTCTCTGCAGCTTACTCGAAATATACTGATGTTTATATATGCACACATAAATAAGGCCAGTGTGTAATATGTCAACAACTACTGACTCTAGTGGTGGTGGTGAGCATACAGGCACATTCATACACTACTCTTTCCATTTTGATTTTGTTTTACTTAAAGTTGCAAGTACACCACCCTTCAGAGGCACTTACCACCACCATCCTCCCTCAAACTCCAAAGGACTCCACCAAGATGAAAGACACCAAAGCATGCTGGGAACTGAATATAAATTAACTTTATTACAAAAAGCAAAATGTTAGTTTCTCATTGTGAGTGATTCAAGAAAACAAGGGTAAGAGCCCTGGCAGGAGCTGGGACCAGGACACCAGCATGCAGGTTGAGGGGCCAAAGGCCAGGCTCAGGGGCGGGCTGACAGGCACTGATTCACAACCTCCAGGAGGTGGGTGTTCTCCAAGGCAGCTGCCACCCGCTCCTTATCTGCAAGTTGCTTGTTCACTAGGTGGGAAGGAGAGTGTGGGGAAGGCAGAGTCAAAGCTAGGCTCTGGCCAGAGTGCTAGCCAGCCCTACCTCTGAACCTCTGTATAGGATATGTCCCCTGCAGCAACAGAGCCCTCCTGTCACCTCCTTCCCAGGACCCCACACCTTGATCAGGCTACTTCAACCACCTGAGCCCACCTAGCCTGCCTTCTTAGGATCCCTCCCCCTGGCTGCCTCCCACGCTGCTGAAGTCTGGCACACTCTGGTCCTGTATATTTGGTGAAAGGGATTTGGGGGAAGAGGACATGGTAAGCACAGGAGATTCTTGTCAGGCCAGCTTTGGTCTAGGCTATAACCTACACTGAGGAGTCTCTGGCAATTTCACTCACGAAGTTACCCATTCCCTGTCTTGCTGATAGACTCCTGGGCAAAGGGGAAGCCTCAGACTGCTTAGGGTGCCTGGGCCAATACCCTCACCACCAGTCCACCCTTACCTGCATGCTCTGAGGCATGGGTCCCCGGAGTAATGTGCACGTCCATCTGGGAGGGAGATAACCAGGGCCTGAACACCCACCCACTGACCCACGCTTTTCCCTGCAGCCCCCAAACCCTCAGGCACCATCTCCAGCTGATCCTTCCTCCTAATCATACCTTTGGACTCTGGCCCTTCCATTGCACCCCAAACCCATCCACAGGTATTCCAATTCTTTTTTTTTTTCCAAGAATGAGTCTTTCCCAGGCTGGAGTGCAGTAGCGCGATCTCAGCTCACTGCAACCTCTGTCTCCCAGGTTCAATTTGATTCTCCCGCCTCAGTCTCCCGTGTAGCTGGGACCACAGCACACGCCACCACGCCCCGCTAATTTTTGTATTTTTAGTAGAAATGAGGTTTCACCATGTTGGCCAGGCTGGTCTCCAACTCCTAACCTCAGGTGATCCACCCACCTCAGCTTCCCAAAGTGCTGGGATTACAGGCGTGAGCCACCGTGCCCGGCCCTAGCTATTCCAATTCTATCCAAAGAACTTGCCCACTACTGCTGATTTAAAGGCCTGCCTGTGCCCCATCCCTGGTCCAAACCCATCTGCAGCTCCCTGCTGCCCTTCCTGCCACACTCTTCAATACTTTTCTCCACTTTCCAGCTCAGATCTTTATTCTTGTCATATCGACTTGAAAAGCTTCCTCCCAGTTTCCTCTCTGCTAATTGGGATCCTTCCAGGCCCCACTCTGATGTCCTCTCCATGTTCATGCTCTCCCAGTCCCCATCCTCAGCAGTAGATCCTCAATGCCTGGTCCCACTCCCGAGGCTCAGCTCCAACTGACCTTGAAACGCTGAGGAAGAGAGCGCAGAAGCTTGACCTTGATGGACAGGCCAATAAGGGTGGCCATGCTGCAGTGCGGAATGGTTGGTGTGAAGGCCACAGCCACTGTACTCTCGGGGTCGCTAACCTGGTTATGGAGGGAACATGTCAAGAGTCAACCACTCTCAGCCCAAGGCCCCTCTTCTTAGTTTGTTGCTTTGGGCAAATCATCCAACTTCCATGGGCCTCAGCTTCAACACCCATAAAATAAGCAGAACAATCTCCCTTCCCACAGATACCCTTCGGTGTCCGTGAGCGGAGAGCACGCCAGCTCCTGGTGCACAGAAACCTTTCTGACTCTCTGGAGCAATTCGCTCCCCTTGGAAGTGACTCACCTGAACCCGCACCTGCTCTACTACATTCAACTCCTCTAGCGTCAGTGGATGCTCCGGGTCATTGATGGAGCGAATCAGATGTGGGAAGTGAAGGAAAAGGGACTCTGCGCCCTTGCCCGCTCAGAACTTTCTGCCAGGAACGCCCAGCTGGGATGCGGCTCCACCAGCCGCTGGACATCACTGTTCCCCCGACCGCAAGCCCCCGGAACCCTCCCGCGCCCAGCAGCGGCGGATATCGAAGATCTCGCGTGCATCGATGCTGTCGGGAACCTGCTCGTCCTCCTCGCCCGCCGTCACAGGCCGCTCCCCGGAGCGCTGGTAGATAAGGGGGTTGGCATTCTCCAGGAGGCCGCCGCTGCCGACCCCGCCGCCGCCTACCATCGCGGAATCACCACAGCCAACCCTAGCGGGCGTACGCTTCCGCTCCTACCCGCGCACTTCCGGAGAACAGGAAGGGGGCGTGGCGTGGCGACGGGGTCGCACGAGGGACACGCCGCGTTGGGGGTTCTCCGCCTGAGGTGTGAGAGAAACGGTGACCACGATGCTGGCTGCGCGGACCCGGGAACGTGATGGTCGCTGGAGCAAAGGCGCTGAGAAGGGACCCCGGTGGCGCTGGGTCATGCGAGCCCATAGCGGGCTGAAACGTAGAGGCCAGAGCCAGGTCTCAGGGGGCACAAAAGGCGGTCGGAGGTGGTCCCCACACCGCCTCCTCCGGGAAGTCGGGCCGGCCGAGAGCTCCCGTATCCACGACGGTTGGTCGCCTCTGGCCTGGCAGGGCTCCTTGTGTCTCGGGACCTCCTGGTGAGCCGCCTGGGTCCCCTGCTGCACCATAGGCCCGGGAGTACGGTGTCCTCATCGCTCGGACCGGCAGGCGCTCGTGAAATGTTTGTCAAGTGGATAAATGACCATGGCCGTGGTCTCCGCGGGAGGTGAGGAAACTGAAAGCCACAGAGGCAAAGGGGGGCGCTCCTTAAGAAGTGCCGCGGTCACGTGTACGTTTCGAAAGAAGGGCATGACTGAGTAGGGAGGGGACCGCGGAGACCCTCAGACCCTGGACTGTAAGGGGATGAGGGACCTGATGGGGAACCCAGGAGACTGAGTCCCGAAAGCAAGGAGGAGTTTCCAGAATGAAGGGCGCCTTCAGGCCTCCCTGCTTTTGCTCAAGCGGTTCCTTCACCCCGATCAAGTTCCTTCCCATTTCTCCATCTGTGGGGATCCTGAACTCCTGCCAGACCCACCTTTTCCTGGCCCAAGCCAGCGCACCCCGCGCACTCTTTGCCCAGTCCAAACTCCGAGGCTGGGCGAGGCCAAATCCGGGGCAGTCTCTGGGTGAACAGCAGCGTGTCCACCGGCAGCGAACCGAGACCAGCGAGCCGACCATGCGGCTGCACCGACTTCGCGCGCGGCTGAGTGCGGTGGCCTGTGGGCTCCTGTTGCTTCTCGTCCAGGGCCAGGGTGAGGCTCCCGCGGAGGGGCGACAGGGACTGGGGTCAGATCTGCCAAATGCTGCGGAGGCAGAACCTGACAGTGCGGGAGGGAAGGCGCCTGGGAGGTGGGAGCTGGTGGAGATGACAGCGTGGAACTCGTGAGCCCCACGCGATGCCTCCCAGCCACCCAAGGTGGGCTCCTAGAAGCGCGGAAAGGTTCTGGCTGCGGGACACCACGGTGAGGAGCCAGCGGACTACAGGGGCCCCAGGAGCGCCAGGACATGCCAGGCAGGGTCGGCAGCCCTGGGTGGGAGTGGGTGAGGGATTGGGGGTGCGGGGATTCCGTCCATTTCCCTCTTATGATTGTGGCCGTAGCCGGTGCTGCTGGCCGATAATAACAATAACAGCTTTTCAAAGCATCTGGCTCTGAGTGTGTTGCGTCCTTAGCCAGGGGGGCGCCCTGACTCCTCCAAAGGGGCCTCAGACAAGGTTAGTGGTCCTTGGGGAACAGAAGCCCCCGGGTGTCAGATCCTAAAGCAGATCCAAGAGGCCGAAGTGGCTGGGTGCGATTGACTCACGCCTGTAATCCCAACCCCTTGGAAGACCGAGGGGGAGAATCGCTTGAGCCCCGGAGTTGGAGGCCTGCCTGGGCAACATAGTGAGACTCAGAGTGTACAAAAAATTAAAAGAAATTAGTGGGCTGTGGTGGCCTGTGACCTGTAGTCCCAGCTGCTTGGGAGGTTGAGGTGGGAGGATCACTTTAGCAGGGGAGGTTGAGGCTGCAGTGAGCCTTCATCGCACTACTGCACTCCACCAGCCTGGGTGATAAAGCAAAAATCTGTCTTAAAAAAAAAAATGCCGAAGAGCTCGTGGTGTCCCTCACGCCATTTACCTCATCCTGGGCAAGTACACAACTTGGCTTCCGGGGCAAAGATGATGGCTCTGTGTGCCTGCCAGGCTTCTCCAGGCCCTTATCAGAAACTCCGGGAGTGTTTCGGCCTTTGGTCCTCTCACCCGAAACTCTCCTAAGTGTATGATCTGACTGTCTCTCCTGAGCCTTTCCCAATTTAATCTGCCCAGGTGGAGTCCATACTCCCCCCGCCCCATGATGCACTCCTGCAGGGCTTCCTCTCATTCCTGCCCTTCACCACATTCTAGAATTCACCAGGAGCCCAGGCATGAAGATTTGCCCGGCCTCACAGATGGCTACCTTTTAAAATATTTTGGGCCAGGCACAGTGGTTCACACCTGTTATCCCAGCACTTTGAGAGATGGAGATGGGAGGATCACTTAAGGCTAGGCGTTAGAGACCAGCTTGGGCAACAAGACTTGTCTCTATCAAAAAAAAAAAAAAAAAGAGTCAGGCATGGTGGCACACATGTGTACTCCCAGCTACTCAGGAGGCTGAGATGGGAGGATCTCAAGCCTAGGAGGCTGAGGCTGCAGTGAGCTGTAATCGCACCACTGCACTCCAGCCTGGGCAACAGATGGAGACCTTGTCTGGCAATATATACACACATACACATACACACACACACACAATTTTGGGTTGGACCCACATTCAGGAAAAAATAATTGACAAGCCATAGGAGGGTACAGGTGATGTGTGCTGTACTCTTTTTACCCAACCAGTCCTGGCTTCTCCTGAGGGGTCATCAAAGTCCCCATGGCATGCACTGGAAACTGCCTGTTCACACTGCAGTACACACAGTGCCCAGCAATTTACACAAGAAAAGATGTGTGTACTTGTCCTTGATTTTCATCTAAATGGTCATAAAATCACCTACTTCTGGGGCAGGGCTTTTCCACTTTCTAACACATAGGGTGGCCTCCACACACCCCTACATGGTGGAGCTTCTTCATACTGATTAATGGAAGGGCTTCTCAAGGATGAAGCAAGTAATGAATCTCTTTATTACATGAGTTGATGTAACAGGTCTCTAACCAGGGACATTTCAGCAGGTGATGTCCTTTGCTGTAACAACCATCAGGCATCAGTGGCCACAGGGAATTACCTGGATAGACATCCCCTCCAGCAAGGAATTGTGTGCAGGAGCGTGTTACTGGGGAGAGGAGTGGGCCTTTTGACTTGGAGACATTGTTAAAATGTCCTGTCTGGTGCCTGTAAATGTCTACTGAGCCCGGCCTCACCCACACCAGGTGGCATCAAACATATTGATCCATGTTAAACTGACAGGTGTAGGGTGGCATTAGCTCCCTAAGGCTGTTTTGTTTTTTGACTTTTTTTTTTTTTTTTCTTGAGACAGGGTCTGACTCTGTTGCTCAGGCTTGAGTGCAGTGGTGCCATCTCGAATTACTGCAACCTCTGCTTGGTGGGTTCAAGCGATTCTCATGCCTCAGCCTCCCAAATAGTTGGGTCTACAGGCACACGGCACCATACCCAGCAAATTTTTGTATCTTTTGGTAGAGATGGGGTTTCACCATGTTGGCCAGGCTGGTCTTGAACTCCTAATCTTAAGTGATCCACCCACCTCAGCCTCCAAAAGTGCTGGGATTACAGACGTCAGCCACTGCGCCTGGCCTGTGTTTGGACTTTTTATTATGGAAATGGGCTCAGATTTCCCAAACCCTACAGAAACAGAACCTGAGATTCCAAAAGGGAAGGTGCCAGGTCGGTGGGAGCTGGTGGGAATAACTATAGCAGGTGAAACTTCCTGAGGCACAGAGAGGGTCAAGGCTGCTAGAGGACTGCACAGCACCAAGGGATGAGCCAAGTCTGAGGTAGAAAGAGTAATGTACCAAACCCAACGTACCCGTTGTCCACCTTCAGCAGTGACGAAGATCTTGTTTTTGTTTTTGTTTTAAATCAGCTTTCTCAGGTTGAATATAACCGGGTGTTTTCTGGATGGCCACCTCCCCCTTGCACCGTTATTTGAAACAAATCCCAGATATCATACCATCTGTAAATTTTTCATCATGTCCTACTAAAACAAAAGTAACATAAATGTATGTGTGTATTTCCATAACATACTGTTCTCAATTTAATCAAATATATAATCGAATATTCTTTTAATGTTTATAAATGATACTTGTATTAATACAAGTTTGTTTTTTTTTTAAAATCAGGATTCAAATAAGGTTCCTACTTTGCAAATTGGTAGGCATTTCTTTTTTTCTTTTTTTTTTTTTGAGACAGAGTCTCACTCTGTCGTCCAGGCTCACTGCAATGTCTGCCCCCTAGGTTCAAGGGATCCTCATGCCTCACCCTCCCAAGTAGCTGGAATTACAAGCACACGCCACCACACATGGCTAATTTTTGTGTTTGCAGTAGAGATAGAGTTTCATCATATCAGCCAGGCTTGTTTCAAACTCCTAACCGCAGGTGATCTGCCCACCTTGATCTACCAAAGTGCTCGAATTACAGGCGTGAGCCTCCATGTCCCGCCAATTCTCTTGGATTTATACTTAGAAATGAAATTGCTGAGTCATATTGCAACTCTATGTTTAATCCCTTGAAAAACTGCCAGACTGTTTTCCAAAGCAGCTGCACCATTTTACCTTCCCAACGGCAATGTATGAAAGTTCCAAGTTTTCCGCTTCCTTACCAACACTTATTATCATATGTCATTTTTATGTGTTTCTTGAATCTCTTTCAGTCTCCAAATTTACCTTCTGCCTCTCTTTTATGTTCTTTCTAAATTTTGTTGCATGTTGAAGAAACCACTTTATTTGTTCTGGAGAGGATCCCACCATTTAGGTTTTGCTGATTGCTTCCCAGCGGAGTCTTCTAACTGTTCTTCTGTCCCCTGTCGACCCTGTAAACTTGTATTTATATTTTAGAGGCATAATCAGATTTGGGTTTTAGGTTTTATTTTGTTTTGTTTTTTGGAGTACTACTTCACATGTGGTGCTGTGTACTTCTGAAAGAAAATATGTAATATCTGGTTGCCTTGCTTTTTGTGATACGACAAAATGAGTGGTTGACATCACAGTGAGAATTCAACGTGCATTACTCTTACTATGAATGAGGTAAAGATCTCTGTTTATTTCAGAGATACTGATTTGTATTGCTTATTCTGAACATATTCTTATGCTGCTTTTCCTTTTGTATAGGTGTCATATTCTTTGTTTGTAGAAATGTTTTATCTATTAAGGGGACTGATTTTCTCTGTTAGGTGATTTTCAGTCACTTTCTCCCTCCTTGATCCCTACAGCAGTCATGCTATGTTTTTATTGTTGGAGACTGTGTCTTGCTTTGTTGCCTAGGCTAGAGTACAAGGGCCAGATCATAGCTCATGCAGCATGGAACCCTTTCTGCCTTAGCCTCCTGAGTAGCTGAGTAGCTGGGAATATAGGCCCACACCACCATGCCAATACAGGCCCACACCACCACACCCAGAGGCTGTGCTTTTTTGTTTTTGTTTTTGCTTTTTTTTGAGACAGGTTCTCACTCTGTCACCCAGGCTGGAGTGTAGTGACCTGATCATGGCTCAATGTAGCCTCAACCTCCCAGGCTCAAGCAGTCCTCCCACCTTAGCCGGTCAAGTAGCTGGGACTACAGGTATGCACCAACACACCCCGATAATTTATTTTCTTGATTTTTTTTGCAGAGACAGAGTCCCACTATGGTCCCCAGGCCGCTGCAGTGCTTTTTATGTCCCAGTCACAGCCATACTTCTCTCTTGTAGCTCTTTCACCAACATCACTCATGGTTTGGAGGATGCTTTGTTTATGTCATTTCTTGCCACCTTGGACATGACATCCCTGAGGACAGGAACCTTGCCTGTCCAATTCCCACCATCATCCTACTGTCACATGACCTGGCACACAATTGAAAGGACACTCTAGTCCCAACAAGGGCATGTGACCCCTTGTTTGAAGGTCCTAGGGCTGAATGATGATGCCGGGCCCCAAGAAGCCTCAGCCTGGTAGGATGGAGACAGGCCCAGGAAGGCAGAGTGGGAAGGGAGTGTTACAGGCAGGAAGTTTGTAAAGCCTGTGTTTATATCAGGATCCCTTGAGCTGAGCTGAGGATGGCAAGGAGGCAGCAATACCAACAGTCTGTAGAGCAACTGATTGGACAGACCCAACTGTGATATCTGTCTCTCTGCCCACAGGCCAGGACTCTGCCAGTCCCATCCGGACCACACACACGGGCCAGGTGCTGGGAAGTCTTGTCCATGTCAGGGGCGCCGATGCCGGGGTCCATACCTTCCTGGGAATTCCCTTTGCCAAGCCACCTCTAGGTCCGCTGCGATTTGCACCCCCTGAACCCCCTGAATCTTGGAGTGGTGTGAGGGATGGAACCACCCATCCGGATGTGTAAGCTCTCCCAGGGGTCCAGGGAGTTCCAGACACTGGGGCAGGGGTGGGGGTGCGCTGAGCTCACCTAGGCTGCAGTTGTCATTTCATTTCAACCCCCACAGCCAGTTTTCCTTCTGAGTTTTGTGGATTCCCACGTGCATTTTTCCAATGACCATGCTGAGGCTCCGGAGGGCCAAATAACTTCTCAGACTCCTGGCTTAAAGCTTGGCATTCAGAAGACATTGGCTCCAGGTGCTGAAGGGAGGGACAGACACACAGATCTCCCCAGATTCTGGTTATGCCAAGCTTTCTCTGCCACCAGTGGCAGGTGTCTCTGGGGAAGATTTGGGTTGGCTCTATGAACCTTGTAGGAGCCCCTAACTCTAGTGGCAGATGTTGC